>NC_134716.1:73387500-73595000 GCF_049634645.1 Pelodiscus sinensis | reverse complement strand
GAAGTGGGCTGTGCCCATGAAAGCTCATGATACCATCTACATGTTTTGTTAGTCTTTAAAATGCTACCAGGCTATTTGTTGTTTTTTAAGTTTATCCTTTTAATTTCTGTTTAACTAGTTTACTCATTTTTGTGTAGTTCCCCTTTCTGAAATTGAATGCCACAGTGTTGAGCTTCTGAGTTGTTTTTGGACTTCTTGGACCAAATCCTGTGCTCCACTTAGGACTAACATGATATTCATGGGGGAAAAGTGTTAGTCATGGGGGAGTGTAAATGTTAGTCATGGGGGAGTGTAAATGTATTAGTCATGGGGGAAATGTAATAGTCAGGGGGAATGTAAAGTATTGTCATGGCTAAGAAAAAAAAACCCATGAATAAATTGTTAAATTTCAGCATGACAGAAGGTTCCAAGGGATCAAAGAAAGCTAAATGTACATAATATTAGAATGTATAAAGACTGAAAAAGAAACCATTGAAAAAGGTTGTATAAATCCACAGTACACCTTCTCCTGGAATATTCTGTTCAGTTCTGATCACCCTTTCTCAAGACATGGAAGTAGCTTAAACATGGGCAAAGAAAATTTTTAGTATAATTGAAAAATTCTATTTTGAAGTGTGTGTGAAGAGAGGTTGTTGGTTTATTTTGTAGAGGGAATAAATAAAAAAGTGATATAGTTGATATATACAAGAAAATGAATGGTAATGAGCAAGTAAATCAAGCTGTTGTATTTAACTTTCAAATAATAGAAGAGTGACTGGTCCTGTAATAAACTATTAAACTGTAAATACTCTCTATGCAAGGTTTGCTTAAATTATGGAACTCATTGCCATATTACTGAGCCCAATTGTACAGTAGGATTAAGAAAAGGATTAAGCATTTATATGGATAATGAGAATTTCCAGAGTTTTATTAAGAGGCTTTTTTTCTCAAGGAAAATAAACCCTCCTATGCCAGGGCATAAGTAAACTAGAATATTTACATGATACTTAACTCCAATAAGTTTTGTTTTTCTTCATTTAAATCATTGTTCTGGGGTGGGACTGGGCACCAGGAGTTCAGCACGCCTTCTTTCAGCACAGCAGCTTGAGGCCAGCTGAGAAGCACCAGTCCATGGCTGCTGCAGTGGCATAGCCAGGGGAAGCGTGCGTGTCCTCCAGGTGGGGGATGGACAGACAAACTCTCAAATATATAGTAGATAGCTGTCCCTTTTTCTACCCTAGCTCCCTACTGATCCAATGGGGTTATAGTTGCCCCAGTCCCCATCTCTGGCCCCTTGCTGTTGCCCTGTGATCATTCTACAGGACAACTGTTCTTCCTGCCAGACCCCTCCCTTTCCATTTTATGAGAAACAATCACATTCTAGAGACATCCCATTGTCCTGGCACAACCCATCATTGCCTTTGCTTTAAGTACCTTCAAAACAACACACAAAACGCCAACCATAAGTGGCACTAATTGGCGTTCTTTCTGGAAGGTTCATGAGCGAACAAGACATTAATACTCAAAGGTGAAGCTTTTCTGTTAATTGTAGAAGTGTTCTCTCCGGTTGAAAAAGGGGCTCATTGGTACGGGGATGCTATATTGCTCTCTCTGGATAACTGTTGTGTGGTTAATTGGGATGCTGTTTATAGGCACTGATTTCACTTAGAAGAATGATGTTGATATATAATATTAGTATTATGAGGACAATACGTCAAACTCCCCATCAAATTCATTCTCATACAAAGAATATCTCCCCCACTCCTCCAACTCTTGAACATTGGGTATCATCCTTATCATAAAATAAGTTTTTCATTTAAACATTGAAAAAACCTTTAAAATGCAAACCATACTATCATTAACTTTGTAAAGCAAATATAAAATGGAGCTGTTCTCAAAATTGTTTATGAAGTGTGATAAATTTTGCATAAACATACTTATTGAAAGTATCAAGTTACAGGCAGACAGAAAAAATAATAAACAGTGCTCATATTTTATTCACCACGTCCTCCTAGAAATGCACTCCTTAAACAGGAAGTGACTAAGCTAAACAGTCACCAATTATAAGTTACCTGACAGTCACTGTATTAAAATGGATCAACAGTAATTGGAACTATGATGAAAAGAAGAAAAATCTATTTTCTTGTCTTGTTCATAATTGAGTTTGATCCATACCTCTGAAAATTACATTGATACATGTTGTTTATATTGCCTAACCTTTTTGCTTTTAGGCTGACTTGAGTTGTGTGCCCTTGCTTTGGAACATGCACAGTTCATGTTAACAGATACAGGGGTCATCTGGCCTACAGCATAATATTTGAGCTGTATTTTAACGGTTTAATAAGAAGGTGAAGAGGAACACTCCAGAGGATGGCTGTAATAGCTTTATTGCCTTTTTTGTTATTAAGACCTCTTAAGATAATTGTTTTCAAAATTATAATATGAGCTTTTAAGAACTTGCAGTCTGAACACTGATTTATGCTGTCTATGATTCCATTTCTGCTCTGTTTCACACCGTGTTAATTTTCATTAAGTTCATTATGTTTGAGACCTCTTAAGGGATTTATTTAAAATTCATCTCCTGATTAGACACATACTGTATACTTTTACTGCTGTAACAATATCTAATTTTTTCCCAAAGATAACAAGGTCTGAGTTATGGTTATACTGCTATTCCTCAGAGTGCTTATATCAAGTCTCATAGTGTTATTAATATGATGCTGTAATTATTTTTTGATGCATGTAAAACATATAGGATTTGATGAGAAAAGATATGTTTAACATAAATGGGTTAGTGAAGTAAATCTTAGTCAGATGTGTTCATATTAAATTTTTCTTTCAGGTTCCATAAATGATTAGAGAAACTTCAAAATAAGTCAATATAGTTTTAAAGGATTTAGTAAGTCTGTTCATCACAAAATAAAGCATGTAAATGTTTAATTTACAAAACAGCAGTTTGCAGTCTGGAATAAAGCTTTCCTGAAAGCCATTACATGTCTACTTGACTTTAATAGTCTTTAAAATAAAGCAGCTACACAATAGATATTTTATAATTGATAACACAATTGTGTATCATTATCATCACCTACTGGTAAAATGTATATTAGATTCATTATCAATAACTGTAGTTTATGTTTTTATATATATAGATAGATGTGAAAAGTATCTGATGGAGTGGCAATTTAATAACCAGCACACATTTTCAGTGTTATCAGGCTATAATAGTCTCTCTCCTAGGATTAGGAATTAACTAAATTAACGCAATGTATTGTATTTGGATGAAACACAGCTTAATTTTAGATGGGGAAAAAACCCCAAGATGCTATATTTTAAAATGTCATAAGAAAAGTATATATTTTACTGATAGGATACAATTGTACTATTGTATCTTTAGCCTCAGCCCCTCTGCATGGCTATATGATATGCTTGCTGCTTGACACTTCACTGCGACTGCTTTTGCGGAAAAACTTGCCAGCTGTCTACACTGGCCACTTTGAATTTGCGCAAGAACACTAACGATCTAATGTAAGATTGTCAGTGTTCTTTCGCAAATACAATGACTCTCCCGTCGGGGGAAAAAGCCCTCTTGAGCAATGCTTTTGTGCAAGAGAGCCAGTGTAGACAGCTGAGAACTGTTTTGCGCAAAAAAGCCCCGATGGCGAAAATGGCGATCGGGGCTTTCTTGCGCAAAACCGCGTCTAGATTGGCACGGACGCTTTTGCGCAAAAATGTCTGTGCCAATCTAAATGCTCTTTTCCACAAATGCTTTTAACAGAAAAACTTTTCTGTTAAAAGCATTTGCGGAAAATCATGCCAGTCTAGACGTAGCCATTATGTACAGCGGAGGCCTTGTAAACACATGTATTCTTGATGTACAAAAGAGCTATTCTTTGAATCCATTGATTCTGATACAGTATCGGGGCATCTCATTTACAAAAGAATATTCTGTCACTTGAGGCTTATTACCATGAACTACTTTGATTTAAGTCATTCAACAGGTTTATTATTTTAACAAGTTTAATAGTCATTCCAGTTCAGACAGTTGATGTCTGGTGTTTTTACTTATTTGACAGGTTTCTTTTTTTATTACATATTCACTTTAAGGGTTTTGCAATGAATGCAAGATCTGCTGAGAAACTTGTGCCCTGTAAGTTTCAGGCTTTCACAGGCAGTTAAGTTCAGCATCCTACATAGATAGTGCACACTGATAATGCCCATGGGCCTTTCCTAAGCACTCTGATTTAAGACTTTCATATGAACATAGTTACCTACTTAATTTTTATTATGTGCTTGGTATGATATGAACAAAAGAAATAAGGGTAGAAAGAGCCCTGAGTTGATGTTCACTTTCTACAGGATCATAGTATAATTCACAAGATATATCTGCAAATAATACTCATCCATCACATCTTTAAATTCTGTCAGGCTTATAACTGACAGCCTATTCCCTAGCCCGCTAACTCCTTTAGTGAAAAAGCTCTTCCTTCTATACTAGTTACAGTTCTCCTTAAGTTATGTAGAAAGCAACCTCTAGCTAAGATAAGATTAGGGCCAATACTAAGAAACTAGGATGGATAGTCTTTATTTCGACTCTCAAGTCCAATACCATGGACATATACAATGTACCTGGTATTACTTGAGGGGATTCTAATTAATTTGATATGAACATAGTAGCAAAATGAGGATTTTAAGATGCAGGCTGCAACACTAGTAAAATTAAACACAAGGAAGAGTGCCACCTAGCCATCACTCATACTATTGTATGCCAGGTTTTTAATTGGTTTCAGTCTAGGCATTACGGGACTCAACCATATTACCCAGTATTCAAGGTAGGTTCTCCTCAGCCAGCCCCCCCATGACTCAGATCACCCTATCACATAGCCAACAAACAGGACAGAGGGTGCAACAGGGTAGAGACCTGGTTCTATGAGAGCCCCAATGTCTGACCTAGGCCTGCAAGGGCTACAGGGTCTCACTCTGTCCCATGATCCCAAATCCTATGTTTTTTTTATCTTTGGGAACTGTTCATTTTATCATTTCAATTGCATTGAAAACAACACTAGTGGTTACAACTCATCCCCAACTACCAGGCTGTCTTGTACCATTTCTTCATATTCCACAGTCCTATGTCAGTGCCTTTATCTGACAAATGTACACCGTCATCCCTGAAAAATATCATCCAATTATACCCGATATCCTTATGCTTTACCACTCCTTCTCCCTCCTCAATTTTCCAGGATATTGTGGTGACTTCTCTGTTTACTTTCTTCCTAGTCTTGTCTGTGGCTCCCTTTCAGAAGTACTGTGTAAGAGTAATGCTGAAAGGTGGAACCACACATGGGTCTTCTGGAGTTTAGTGCATGAGCCTGTACAGCTCAAGCTATAAAGACAGCTGGCTCTCAGCTAATACTATAGATCACTTTCCTTTTTTCTGTCTGTAAATTGTATAAGTGCTATTAGGTGGGACAGTACACCACACACAGAAGGTGTGTGGGTTACATAAGCATTTCTTTCCATCCTAACCTAACTTCTGGCTGTGAATGCCTAATTAAGCCACCATCCATCTGGATTCTATCCTTTAAATTAACACCCATGCTGCCCCAAGATTGTACTCCCAGTGGCTAATAACCAGGACGTGAAGTAGGTCAATGAGTGCAGAAGTGACAGGAGCTTATCCTACTGCATGCCTTTTCTTTCAAACCACTGGAATGTATTTGGCCCTGAAGCTCAGCTGAGATCTGCTACCCGTTTCTGAGCCCAATGTACTGCAGAGTGCCCACAAATCCAAGTATGATCTGGGTAAACTTTTGCAGAAAAAATGCATAGATGTTCCCTTCCATCTTTTCCTAGGCCTGGAAGGTCCTGTAACTGTCTCTGTGGTCAGCACTCTGAAGCTGCTGACATTACTGCCCCAGTCCTGAAAGAATAAATACCAGGTTTTTGTGGGTCAAGACTCCAGTAGTGAAAGATTCTTTGTATGCAATGAATTGATACCTCATTGGGAAGTTGCCATTTATAGACTTGTCTGCTGCCCCTGGATTTCTAATAAGGCCATTTACTGCCTTTGTAGGTCATAGGCATTCATCAGAACATGCCCCTCTTCCCTTCTGGTCTGGTGAGTGCTTTTAGTGCCTTTAGTGTAGGAATGCTGTTCCTGGATCCCTTTGAGTTTGTCAGTAACGCACCTAGGGAACTTATGTATAACTCTCCCATTGGAAAGCATGGGAAGAGGCCTGCCACTCTCCCTGATGCCAGTTCCATAGTGAACTTGCCCTCCCTATATGCTCAAAGCATTTAACTGACTTCAGGTTTTCTACCCAGGGATTCTCATTGTTTCTAGTAGGGCAGAACTGGGTCCTTCGAGTGCTCACAGGCTGGCATAATTACTACTACTCCTTGATCCCTCCAAAGCATCATCTTGAAGGATGTGGGGAAAGGGTCCAGACATTCCACCTGGCCCCTTCAGAATGGCTCCAGGAGTGGCACTGTGGGCTGATACCCCATAAACCCTTCTCCCTCTACAGTGGGAACACAAAAGGGAGGGGGAACCCTGAACTTCCCCCTCATGAGTGGTAGAGGAGAGAGTCATGGTGACAGATGCTCCAGGGAACAAAAGAGGCTCTACACGGCTCCAGCTCTACGTTAAATCTCTACAGCTGGAAGATGTTGGTAAATTCCTGGGTGTGGGGAGAGGTGGTATGTGCAGAGCTGCTGTAGCAAGTGTTTCTCTCCATTGCTGCTGGGGCTCTCCTCATTTACTGCTGTCCTGAGCAAGTTCCTTCACAACTGAAGTGGGTGAGTGACTCTGTGTTCAACTATGCAAGCAAATTTTGGCAGACACATACATGTAAATGAAGTTTTCTCATCTTTATCTTATTTTGGAGCAGATTCCTTGGTGTCATGTGAGAGCTCTGCAGTAATCTCTAGGCACAAAGCTGCCCTAAACGGGGTGAATCTGATCAGTGGAGGATTCTTCCCTGTATAGGTGCCTGGCTATTGGATTGACCTCTTGGAACCACAGAGCTGCAAAGCGTAAATTAGATCACCTCCATGCACCCCCACCAAGGTATCCCCTGATTGCCAAGGGCTGCACTGAATATATCTTGAATACAGTATGTGATTGTAGCCTTAATGTCTCTGTACCATAGGTACCTATTGGAGGCAGCCATGGCAGATTGTACTCCCTTTAAGAACTTTACAAATCCTTTTTGGTGCCCAATAATTGCTTTAAGAAAAGGTTACTGTAATTCATAATTAAGTACTGTATATTTGTTAAAGTGGGATTATTATGCACACATGGAGATTATTATTTCTCAAAATTAACTCACTGAAAGCCTTAGCTGAAACAGTAACCTTTGGTTTATTACATTGGTAACTAGATGGGAATTCATTGTTCATGCAAAGCAAGTATCAATAGTAGTGTTTGGCAGAACCTTAAATAGCTAATTTCAGAAGTCCAGCGGTGCCGTTTTTTGTTTCCCCCAGCCACTTCCAGAGCTGCAGTCAATGTACATGGAATATGACTTAATGAGAGAGTTGGAAAACAGCATTGGACTACAGATCCATTTGTTATATGTGAAGCTTTTGCATGGTTGCTTTCTTCTCTGATCCAGGAAACTATTGACTCCATGCTAACCACAGTTCTCTGTGATGGAGGGAGATGGACCTGAGCTGTTACGCTTGTATCCAATTTTTCTCTCCTTACCACTTAGTTCATATCTGGATCATAAAATGAGCTATTAACATAGCTGGGATTTTTAACAGGAATGACTAATCTGAAACAACTCAATCATTTGGAAAGTCTGGGTATATCTCCTAGGCTCAGTTGCATTCCTAATTTTACAGTGCACACAGACTATGAGGGTGTTGTAGTAAATAGGAAAAGTTAATGTGTAACTCTGACAGCTGTTGTTTATGTGAGCTCTTAGGTTAATACCACTCCAAATATTTTACTTACTCCCATTTTTCTTTTGGTTTAACTCTGGAATATCAAAAGACTTTTTAAATATCTTTTTAACTTTTTTCAGAAACTGTAAAATAGTTTTGGCATGATAAACTCTTAAATGTTCAACTATCGGATTATAATATTAATTTTCAGAGGGTTTTGCATCAGGACAGCTGGAGAGCTGCCTAAAGCTTTAGCAGCAGGAGGAGGAACAAGTACAGTCTATGGCAGTCGATCAGAATTACCAGGTATCTGGGAATTCTCCAAGCCAGGTAGCAATGTTGAGCAGACTGAAGTGGCTGCTTCCATTAAGAGTCAATGGACCTGCCTTGGAGTCACCTGGCTAGACCCTTACTTGTGGGTTGCCTGGATGATGCTCCTATTGTCCTGTGATAGGTCCATGACTTGCCAATAATCACCCCACAAACCAGATTAAACTAAGAGATATCTGATCATGTTTTGTTAAGTGCAAGTGGTATTTCTTCAGATAGTGTGTCTAGGCTCTTTGCAGGGGATGAGAATGGATATACTCCCATGTATGTTTTTTGGACCTGATACAGAGCCTTTGATTCTTTGCCATTGACTTTAGCGGGGTGCCACATCTGGTACTCATATTGGCATCAGCAGGGAGGATGAAGTGGCTATTGACCCACTCACTTTTGAAAGATGTCTATCCTCTTTCATATTTAGGTATATTGGATGGATAGGGCAGAACTGCTGCCAAACAGAAGCATATACATGCATAAAAAGTGGAGAAAGTTCCAGTGAAACATATTACTGCTATTGGGTAGGTCTACAGGTAAGCTGGGTGATTCTTTGGTGCAGCAACAGCCTGCACTGACCCTGAGAGCATTCTGAATAATTTAGAGAAGTTCTAAACTCGTCTAACTTATATTAGAGGGGGAAGAAAATGTGGCTCACTTTTCTCACCCCACTTGGTTCCTGAACTTAAGTACAGCTTGAATAAACCTGAAGAGATATGTAACTATCTTTACTTCATCCTTGTTTTTAAGTCCTTGCATGCTTATTGCATTTCATTCAATATACTAGTTGCTTCCCATAAAGTATATGGGATTTTTAAAGTTGGCAGCTGCAGGATTCATTATTTTGGAATCATGTATGTGTCACTGTATTTGATTTTTCAAGTGCTTTCAGGTTTGTCAAATGTTTTCCTTTTTACTATTTTGTTGCTAAGGATAGTTTGTTGCTTCATCTGAATTTTACTTTTGTTGCCATAGTTTCCTCTTGTTCTTGGATTTTCTGAAACATTGTGAAGTCTATTCTTCTCTATTGACTTTTGTTCAATATTGTTTACCAGAAGAGCTAGGTGATCACATTTGTACTTTAAAAAGGTCAAATTTGTCTGAAATATATGAAGCTTCCCTTTTTGCTCTACGAAATACATAAATAAATACATAAAAACTCTGTTTTTAGTTGCTTGTAACTTTCAGAAATATTGATGTTGTGCGAAAGTTTCCAAGCTTGGTTTCTCCAAGAAGTAATCCAAATATGCTTGAAATTTGTCACTTGACATGGAAGTAGCTTTCAAACCTAGGTGCTTAAATAGCATAATCAGACTTTCTATCAAGTGCTTAAAAATGTAGAGGGAAATGTTAGTGCAAAATGTTATTACTAGTCTTATAGTACAGATAGAAAAATTGTGACACAGTTTACAGCCTTTGCTGGGCAGTACTGTATTGTAGTGTGTCAGGCTTTGTCTGAGCCAAAAGACTTGAGTTAAAATGTATACATCTGATACAGATTTCTGTGTGACTTTTGAACAAGTCCATTAGACTCTGACTACCCACTCTCTAAAATATGAAGAGTTTTATATATGTCTACCTTTGTCCAGTACTTAGAAAAATACAGATGACAAGCTACTGCATATGTTTAAAATATTAGTATTCATCTCATTCTCAAGGTAAAAAATCGAGATAAAGTTTTATGGTATTTTGGGGCATCAGCATGAGGCAGTGTAGCAGGTCTTGGTCTGCTTCATCTATATTATATTGCTGAATTAAAATGTACTGAATGCATTTTATATGAATGGCTTTCACTTACTGTCATCCAAAATACTATAAGGTGCTTCTCATGAACATGCTCCATTATGTAGAAATATAATTTTATCATATAATTAAAGACACAATATTTTCATGTATGTGCAAAAGAGGCTGAGTAAGAATTTATCTTAATTTTGGCTGTGCCTGCTTGTGAATTTGATCCTGCTTCCATTGAAGTCAGTAGTAAATCTACCATGGACTCTAATATGGATGGATCGGGCTTTTATGTCTATGTCTATGTCTATGTCTATGTCTATGTCTATGTCTATGTCTATGTCTATGTCTATGGGTACGTCTAGATTACAGGCTTCTGTCGACAGAAGTTTTGTCGACAGATACTGTCGACAAAACTTCTGTTGACAAAGAGCGTCTAGACTACATTGAGTTCTGTCGACAAAGCAAGCTGCTTTGTCGACATGGTAGTGTAGACGCAAAGGACAGTTTACATGCAATAACACCTTCTGTCGACAGAAACTCTGTCGACAGAAGGTGTTATGCCTCGTAAAATGAGGTTTACCAGCGTCAACAAAACTGCTGAGTTCTGTCGACGTTATGTCGACAGAACTCAGCGGTAGTTTGGACGCAGGTATAGTTTTGTCGACAAAAGTGGACTTTTGTCGACAAAACCCTGTAGTCTAGACACACCCTATGTCTATGTCTATGTCTGTCTTTGAGAGTGTGCCTGTGTCTGTCTGGCTGAGAGTACGTTCATTCAAGAACTCCACCTAAACATTAAGAGCTAGAACCACCAAATTTGGTATATAGCTTCCTCTTATAACTTAAGTAAGGTTTGGCTTTTCGAGGACAGTGTGATTGTTTCGCATAAAACAAAGTGAGGAGTCTACTAGCAGAGATAATTATACTGTATAATAGCCACAGATGGAAGCAAGGGGTTAGATATGAGGCAACAAGGGGAAGGGCTGAAGAAAGGGATGGCGATCTTCTAAATATTTGAGAGAGTTTGTCTGTTTGTCCCCCAGCTGGAGACATGCACCTTCCCCTTGTTGTGACACTAGCTGCAGCAGCTATGGGCAGGTGCTTCTGACTTAGCCCCAAGCTGCTGTGCAGAGGGTACATCTAGACTATATGCCTCTGGCAACAGAGGCATGTAGATTAGACTACCCGGCATAGGAAAATGAAGCGGTGATTTAAATAATCGCCGCTTCATTTCAATTTAAATGGCTGCCGCGCTAAGCTGATCAGCTGTTTGTCGGCTCAGCACGGTAGTCTGGACTCTCTGTGATTGACATCAAAAGCATTTGTCAACCTCCCAGGTATGCCTCATCCCAAGCATAATAAGAAATAGCTTATTTCGAAATAATACATCTACACACAAAATGCATTTTGAAATAGCATTTTGCTATTTTGAAATAGCACATCCACACTGAGTGGACTCTGAATCGCATTTAAGACTGGCTGGAAACAGTTCCGTCAGGGCACCAGGTCAGGAGTTACTTTGTGTGGCTACTGCCTGAGGCTATCTGAGCTCTGCACTTAAAGGGATCCCCCTGGACAGCCAGTTCTCAGGTTTCTCTGCTTACCTGTCTACCTCGATGAAGGACAGCAAAGCATTTTGTCTCTGTGTGCTTTGGCTGCCCTCACTCAGGACACCACAGCATTCTGCAACATGGATCCAGAGCTTTCCCTGGGCACTCTGGCACTTCTCTTGGACATGTTGCTGCATGCCTGGCTGCACTTTTTGCAGGCTGCCATCCGAGAGGTCTGTCGGGAGGCTGTCAGTATCCAGGAGGCCTGCAGGAGAGCTTCCACGCTGAGGAGCACTAAGAGCCTCCCTGGTCTGCCCCACTGGGGGCTTGTCCCTCATTCCTCCCTCACATCCTTCCACTTACCCCACCCTAATCCCCCTTCCTGATATCAAATGAAATACATGTATTTTAATGAACACAAACTCTCTTTAACAAAACTGGGGGGAGGGAATGAAACTCTGGAGAGACTGGGGAAAGGAGGTGGGAGAGGGGAGTAGAGAGGGTGGGAGAGGGGAGGGGAAAATCTGGGAGGGGGAAGGAAGGGGAAGAAGTGGGAGGAGAAGCTCAGGGCCCAGGGTTAGGGGTCTCGCTGGACCAACTTGATTTTCATGCAAACCTGCTCCTGGTGGCCAGGCTGGCAGCTATCCTGCCATAGACGGCCACGTTCCTCTGTCTAGTGTGGAGATCATGGATGTTGGGGTCATTCCCTCCCCCAAACCTGAATAAGGTCCATGATCTCTACCCTGGACCAGGAAGGCGCCCACCTTCTCCAGCTCCTGTCAGGCTCCTGGGAGCTGGCAGACTGCTTCTGGGGAAGCGGTGGAGGGCTGGCTGCCAATGGCTTGCTGGTTCATGTTTTGGGGCCACTAGGTCAAGGGCAGGGATTGCTATCTCTGGGTTGGCAGGCTTGGAGCTAAAGTCTACCCCTTTAAGGGCTCTGGGGAGGGGAGGAGGGAGTGAAGTGTTTTTGGTTGAGGCTAGAGTAGCCACCAGGGCTCCCTGGGAAGGCTGGAAGCCCCCTATTTCGAAATAAGTGTCTACGCAGCACTTATTTCGAAATAGCTATTTCAAATTTGGTGTTATTCCTTGTAGAATGAGGTTTACCAAATTTGAAATGTGTGCGCCGCTATTTCAAATTTATTTTGAAATAGCGGTTTGGCTGTGTAGACGCTATGAAAATTATTTTGGAATAAGGGCTGTTATTTCAAAATATCTTTGCTGTGTAGACATATCCTACGGGTTTATATTGCCACCCATCACCAGCAGAATTTGATCACCTTTCATAGGCTGGCAATAGCAGTGTCCTGAGTTGAACTTCCTGAAGCTTCTGGCTCTTTTCCCCTACTGGGTTTTAGAAAATTCTGATTAATGGTTAGGGGATTTAGGAATGGGACAACAGCGAAGTAGCTGATGTTGCAAATATTATTCTGTTTATGGGAGAGAACTTTTATCAAAGAAAATGGTTTTGCAGCATTCCTTAAAGATTGACAGACTTTGAATTAATCTAATTTACTCTGAAGGTTCATTCCACAACCGTACCTTTTTAGAGGAGAGTGCTTGTTCTGGGCCTTGTGATTTGCATCACTCCAAAGAAGGATCAACAGATGGAGATGTTTTCTTAATATATTCAGTGTTCATACTAAATAGTTAGTGAATATTTATGAACAAATTACACTCTCTGGGTTATTTGCAAACTTCAGATATTTTCATTTTACATTATACTCCACAGCTCTTTGGGGTAGGAACATCTTTTTGTTCTTTGTTCGTATGTCTAGTAACATATGATCATGATGATTAGGACAATTCAGACGACTTTCCCTGGTTTGGACATTCTTTAGGAGTATAGCTGGGGTCTAAATGTGGCCTAAAGTGTGCAGCTAACTAAACATTATAGTCATTATACTAGCTGATCAAAAGTGAAACCTGTAAGTAAATAATGGTGAAAAGCAAGGTAGGTGGTGAAATTCTCTAGCTTCCTATTCTAAAATGGTGTGACACGGGACAGGATTTTTTTTTTTAAATATGATTTTTCTATTGACAGTTTCCCCTTTTATGTAGTCTTTCACTCTTTATTCTTTTCAACTTCCCATGTTTTTCTTTGTTTTACTGTTCACCTGGTCCTAATTTTATATGTGAAACTGTTGTATATCATGTAAACCTTAAAACTGTTCTTCACAAGTTTGCTATCTTGACAACCTACATTCCAGATGTATGATGATTGACTATCATGTCTGCAGTTATTTATGGTTCCGAAATAATGAATTTTGGGACAGTCATAGGTTCATGCAGGTAGTTTTCATCACAGGTATAATGTCCTAAGCTACACTTACTCAGACAGCAACCACCCACACTAACTTCATGGGGTTTTTTAGAAGATAAAAAATAAATAGGTAATATTACTACTGTTGCACATGAACAATGGCACTTCAGTGTATCTCAACATGTAAGCTTATTTTATTATCACTTAAGGAAGTCATTACCCTTTTATGAGTGCTTACATGCTGCTTTGTAAATATGTCGCCACTGTTACATTATGAAAGCAGCATTATATTTGCTTGCGGCATTTTATAAAGCAAGGAAAGTAGTTGGGAGGTAACGTTAAAAAAAGTCTTGAACTTTCTTCCCTGATTTGCCCACATTTATGTTAGTGTTTTTGGATTGTTAGTGAGTGGTTTTCATTTGTTAAATATAAACTAGCATTTGGAAATTATTACAAAATAAACAAACCAGTATGACCCATGATTTAATTATGCAGATTAGAAAATTAGTTGGGTCATCTTTATTAGAACAAGTTTTACATGAGCATCAAATAAAGGTCACTCCTGGCAGCAGTTGTGCTTTCATACTGTTACCTTGTGTTTGGAAGCAGCAATTACCACAATTAATTAAATGCTACTGGCTGATCCCAATGTCTGAGAATCAAATAGCTAGCATGATTTCATGTTGGAAAGCAGTTAGAGGGTTTTGATAAAATTAAATTATATTTGTATAGTATTACATTAATTTAGTACATAAAAAGGGTCAGTCTAAGATATGTGTGCCTTATCTAACTTTCAGGAAAAGATTTTAATATTCTTTAAGTTGTTACTACTGACACATTATGATTCAGGAATTATTCCACAAAGAGCAGTTCAGTGAAAGTCCTTAAGGAAGTGAACTATTATGGTTTTAATGGAACTGTCAGTGGCTTACATAAGACTAAGAGGCTAATGTTGCAATGATAAGTACAGATTTTTCTGTCAGGAAAACGATCTGTTTCATAGGTAGCAGCTAGTTTGCTGATTTTGTTTCCATTCTATCATTTGTAAGAGCCATAATGTAAACGGAACTGGTTTAACAGTGTCTAAAATTTCCTGTGAAATTTAAAAGTTAATAATGTGCATATGTTTGTCTATATATAACATCTTTGCTTTTTAAAAACAAGAAACTCTACAAATTACAGCATATGCTGTAGTTAATAAAACATCCAAATACTTATCCTTATGTATAAAATAACACAGTGTAAATGATGAAGCTATTCTGAGTTCCTGAAATCTGGTGTGATTGCATACTGATGGCTAACTAACCACTTCCTTCATCAAAGAGCAAGATGAGTAACGCTGCAGGCAGATTTAAAATATGAGTAATTTTCACTCTTAAAATAGTTGTGTTTCAACTGAGGTTGATGTTTCATTTTCAGTAGCATTTATTTTAAAGCCCCTTGTTTTAAAATGATTGATGTAAGATCATGTAGAGAGTTCAAGTTTACCTGGTATTTCATATAAAAATAGAAGTACCAATCCAACTGAAAATTCTTAAGCTTGAAGCCCCATATATTCTGAAAATGTTGTGGAAGTCTAATGATGGATCCAAACTAATGGATCTGAATGCTCTTGAATTGTGGAGACCTAGCTAAAAGCTTGCACCAAACCAGTGCCTATGTCAGATCACTACAAAACTTCTCATACACAAATTAATATTAGGAGTTAACCTTTCAGGTAACCCAGAGTACTCGTATTTTTGAATGTGTTTATGTTCTCATAGAAGCATATAATTTAGAGATGGAAAATACCATTAATTATTGATTTACATAATCTTGTGTTTTCAGTGAAAGTTTAATGTCAGTGCATGGTATTTCAATAAGTTACAATACCCAAGTTAACAATTTAGAATTTAATTCTCAATGCTTCCTTTCCAAAGAAAGTCTTGTAGACTTCATTTGGAATGTAATAAGACCTTCATGTAAACCTTTTCAGTATCTTATAACTTACAGTGTGCACTCATTGAGCTACCAAGAAATGAATTTGATCTCTGTAGATGACCTAAGGGGTCATAGATTTTCCTGTAGAATTTAGGAGTTGGATATATTAGGGAAGTCATGACTTCGGCCCTTGATAGGGTCAGTTCAACAGCCTGCTGAAATAAATGGAAAGACTGCTGACTCCAATGGGCTGTGGATCCAGGCCACTATTGGTTACAAATTATCCTTCTCATCCAGCTGATTCTAAGGACAGTTGGAGTTAAAACGAAGAGTTCCCTGGCCCTTTGGAGTGTTTACCTATGTAGGGAAGGATGTGGATCACAGTATGGCAGGTAGGATTGGGTTACAAGTTTATTCCTTCATGACCTCACATAAAAAGACAATCAGTCATGCATTGGGACTCAGTCCTGTCTTCAAGAGAGCTATAGGAGCTAGATCTTGAGTGGTTTGGAGCTCTGAAAACAGGCCAGTCAGTGAATGTATTTGAAACTGAAACACAAAATCTAAAGCAAGAATAATAGCCACATTTCCTAACTTATAAAGCATATATTAATGCCATTCCAGATATCTTTAGGGTTATATAGATAATTGCATAGCTTTTATAAGACTTCTTCCTCTATTAATTAATATACAATATTACTCTATTAATCAATATACAGTTAGCAATTACCATAGTAACCACCTATACAGAATGGCAAGGTATTTAAGTTACATTAACTTGTATAATATGAGAATAAAGTAGGAAATACAAAGATATCAGATGGAAATATTTAACATATTCCCAGTGTTTTAAATGGAAGACATTTTTATACCTCTTCAGAGCTCAGATTGTAAAACTTAAAGTATGCTCTGTCTTATATACCTATTCCTTCCCTGAAACTAGGTTCAGACCCTTCCGTCTATGGCTCTTTCCCTTCAGGGAGTCACAGCAAAAATGCTATGGCTGCATCAGCACATATGGTGTAATATATGAGAAGCTATAGAAAGCCATGCATGAGTGGGGGCTCAGGAAATGACCTATTATAATAGCTGTTTTATCCCTTTGTCTGACATGACTTTGTCTGCAACCTTTAACTCATGCAAGCACTTTTTCCTCCTCATCTTTCAATTTCAGAGGAACCTTGAAAATGAGCTCTGCAATCTGTTTGAATTTCTTTCATTCTTTAGGAATAGTTTATGCTTGTCCATTTCAACCTGAGCTATTGAATTCCAGCTAACACTCCATATCCTGGCCATAGGCTATTTTTAGGCTATTTATGCTCCTACATGACTGACATTATGTACAATATATTTCCATCCATATGTATAACTTGTTGGCATCAATGTTGTACCTTAAAAAAACAATTCAATCAGACTTGGGAGAGACAAACCATTTTATTTGTTTACGTCATAATCTTTTAAAAAAAAAACCACCCCTGTATATTGCTAATAATGAGTATTTTCTCCAATATCTAACTGCCCATACATTCAGCTGAACAAATATGTAAGATTATTTGTAATAGCACCATCTGGGAATACATAGCTATACTACATATAACTGTTGTGCAAATCTGGTAAATGTCAGCAGTAAGAGATAACTGTTTTCATTGGATGGATGATTGCTCATCAGTATGAATTGGCTGAATGATCTCAATCCCATCCTTGGTGTTTAGGTATCTGTATGGCAACCAAACCATCTTCATAATATGAAGGCTGTCATTGAATTGTGCTTCTCCCCACCTCTGCCACCTCTGCCATGCCACTCTCTTTCAAAGGGGTTTATTTTCTTATTAGAAGCAAGTAAATAAAAAACAGTCTTTTAACTCACCATTCACTTTCAGGTTTCAGCTCCACCCCTCTCAAGGGCCTCTGGTAGTTTCCCAATTCTGCCCTCTCCCTGGGACAGCAGAATTGGGGCTACCTCCCTGAGTACGTGTACTTTGCTTCAATAGGCCTACCATAGGAGTTAGCATTACTCTGCTGTGGCTTTTCCACTGTAAAAAGAGCCTGTCCCAATCAATTTCCTTTTTCCTGCTCACTGGAAGCTCCTGTAGGCCCAAGTGTACCTCAGCACCCTTTTATTGGACTGGATCGGAGTCCTCTGCTCTGATTCAGGGGAGCTGAGTCTAGTCTATCTACAGGGATCAATTATCCCGTGGCAGGCCTCAAATCAGGAAATTACATAAGCACTTTATGCCAGAGAATGTTGTGAAAGGCCAGGACTTTAACAGGGTTCAAAAAAGAGCTAGATAAATTCATGGAGGATAGGTGCATCAATGGCTATTAGCCAGGATGGGCAGAAATGATGTCCCTGAGTTTAGGGACACCATTTCTAGCAATCCCGACTAATGTCAGAGGTAGGGAATGGATGACAGGAGAGGGACCACATGATGGTTACTGTTCTGTTACTCCCCCTGGGGCATCCAGCATTGGCCACTGTCAGAAGACACGGGGGAGGGATAGCTCAGTGGTTTGAGCATTGGCCTGCTAAACCCAGGGCTGTGAGTTCAATCCTTGCAGAGACAATTTGGGGCAAATATTTGTCAGGGATGGTATTTGGTCCTGCTGTGAAGGCAGGGGACTGGACTTGATGACCTTTCAAGGTCTATTCTAGGAGATAGGCAAATCTCCATTAATTTAATTTAGATGGACCTTTGGTCTGACCCAGTATGGCTGTTCTTATGTGCTTACCTGAATTGGATTTTAAATTGCCAACTCATCTTAAGAAATGGTGTCCTCCCTCAGCTTGGGCTATTCTTTTGTTAAGTGCAGTCATCTCTTCAGTGTTATATTGTGGAACCTTTTTGAAGCACTAAATTGATTTTAAAAATCTTAATTTTATTTAAATATTTGTATATCCCATACATAATTGTTCAACCCATTTGAATAATTCATCTATTTTATTAACATCTTTAAAAGTTTCTGTGCTTCTTGTGCTTGTTTTGTTGCTTTTATTTATAAATGGTCTCATAAAATTTTCAGGCAAAATTGTCCACTCTTTATCATTTAAGTCCCTGAGTTCAAAACAGACACTTGCTCCACTAAATGCCCCAATCTGTTCAACCACATTTTACAATGCCAAATAATCTTTGTATCAAGAATGTCATATAATTTCTTGCCCATGTTCAGACTTTCTATTTTCTGTAAATATTCCTCTTTGGGGATTGTCTTCTTACATTCATTAGAAATTGTGAAATAAGTATCCCGTATTACTATCTTAACTAAACAATTCTCAGTGAATTACCAAGCAGTGTATGATTTATGGAAATTGGTAGTGATGATGGTAAATACCCTTAAACATTCCATTTTGTAGGACCAAATATCTGCATAGGTGTGGCTTCCACTCATGTTGTAGCACTGAAGCAGATTTGTATAGGTATCAATATAGGTAACAGCAAGAAACAACTTAAGTGAAAACACTACTAATGTTGCTGTAGTCCCACCTGGCTGTGTTCTCTCTCATCTCTGCACTTGTATCCTGTCTTTGTGTAAGCCTCAGAGTATCAACAGGGTGTGAGGCAGGAAGTGTTCCAAGTTTAATTTTCAGCTGGATATTTAAAGAATCTATAGCAAATATACAATAGCCTTGCAGCGCTGCATCTTCCCTGATACTGAATCCACAAATGTTCTCCCGAGGTTGTACAACCTTTTCCTCTGAACACCTTGGATTCTGTGAAGTTCCTCCTTAAAGGGTACTCTGTAGTCATTTTCTACTGAAGTAAGTTTTGACTGCATGACTTGACAGCATCACCATGATGCAAGGGGAATAAACATCCATAAGCCACACTGGAACTGGATATTCAGTGGTGGATTTCATCATCAGTGTGAGCATTTCTGGACAAGTAGCTTCCAAAATAGGGGAAGCTGTTGACCTTCTCCAGCACCTGGTCATCTGCTGTGATGCTGGGTTCAGCTAACAGTATTGTGGGTGTTGGCTAAAAGAGAATCTTGGTCTTTCATGAATGGAGAATCAGTCCCAACCTGTGGTAGGCTGCACCAAAAACATTGACAATTGCTTGGAGACCATCTTCCAAGCAAGCACCGCTCTGGGCATCATCGGCATACTGAAGTTCTATTTCTGACGTTGTTGTGGTCTTGATCTTGGCTCTGAAGCCGACCAGATTAAAGAGGCTATCATCCAACCTGTAGGTTATTTCTGCTCCACCTGAGAGATTATCTCCAAAAACCTGGAGCATGGCTGCCAAAAAGGTAGTAAATTGCTATCGCCCACCCCTTGTTTGACTCCACACCTCACATCAATTGGTTCATTTGCATAACAATTGTTGAGTATCACAGCCTGTGTGTTACAATGTAAAAGACATAATATTGATGAATTTCAGTGGACAGCCAAAGTGTCACAGGATCTTCCAGAGGGTATGTCTACACTACCCCGCTACTTCGAACTAGCGGGGTAATGTAGGCATGCCGCACTTGCAAATGAAGCCCGGGATTTGAATTTCCCGGAACGAGGTGGTGGAATAGGAAGCCTAGTTTGAACTACCTAGTTTGAGCCCCGTGTAGCCGCGCTGCACGGGGTTCGAACCAGCGGGGTTTTAAAAATGGTGGCTCCCCGCTTATGCAAATGAAGCCCGGGAAATTCAAATCCCAGGCTTCATTTGCAAGTGCGGTATGCCTACATTACCCTCCTAGTTCGAACTAGGAGGGTAGTGTAGACATACCCAGAGTGCCTTGCAGTTGGAGTCAAATGCTTTAGTGAAATTGAAGAATGACAAATACAGAGGTGATATTGCTCTCCACACTTCTCTTGTAATAGGCAGGCAGAAAAGATATTAGAAGCAAGAGGAAGACCAAAGGCAGGGTAGGCCCATGTCTCAATGAAGAGGGAGAAACAATAACAAAAAGCTTAGAAATGGCAGAGGTGCTTAATGAATTGTTCATTGTGATTTTTACCAGGAGGGTTAATGATGACTGCATGCCTAACATAGTGAATGCTAATGGAAATGGGGTGGGTTTAGAAGATAAAATTTAAGAAAAGGTAAAAATTACTTAGAGAAGTTGGACGTCTTCATGTCACTAGGGCCTGATGAAATGCATCCTAGAATACTCAAGGAGCTGATAGAGGAGTTATCTGAGTGCTTAGCTATCATCTTTGAAAAGTCATGGAAACTGGGAAAGATTCCAGAAAACTGGAAGGAGGCAGATATATTGTGCCCATCTATAAAAAGTGAAATAAGAACAATCAAGGAAACTATGGACCAGTCAGCTTAATTTCTGTGCCAGGAAAGATAATGGAACAAATAATTAAGGAATTCATCTGCAAAAATCTAGAAGATAATAAGGTGATAGGTAAGAGCAAGCATGGATTTGTAAAGAGCAAATCACATAAAATCAATTTGATAGCTTTCTTTGATAGGATAACAAGTCTTGTGGATAATAGGGAAGCAGTAGATCTGGTATACCTTTAGTATACTTTAGTACTATACTATGCTTTAATAAAGCATTTGACATAGTGTCAAATGACCTTCCTATCAATAAACTAGGGAAATACAACCTAGATGGGGCTACCTTAAGGTGGGTGCATAACTGGTTGGATAACTGTTCTCAGAGAATAGCTGTTAATGGTTCACAGTCATGTTGGAAGGGCATAACAAATGGGGTTCTGTAGGGGTCCATTTTGGGACTGGTTTTGTTCAATATCTTCTTCAGCAATTTACATATCGGCATAGAGAGTACGCTTATGAAGTTTGCAGATGATTCCAAGCTGGGAGGGGTTGCAAGTGCTTTCCAGGATAGTGTCCTAATTCAAAATGATTTGAACAAAGTGGAGAAATGGTCTGAGTTAAATAGGATGAAGTTTAATAAGGACACATTCAAAGTACTCCTCTTGGGAAGGAACAATCAGTTTCACACATACAGAATGGGAAGTGACTGTCTAGGAAGAAATACGCAGAGATCTAGGGATCATAGTGGACCACAAGTTAAATATGACTCAGCAGTATGGCACTATTGAAAAAAAAGAAAACATAATTAACAGGAATGTTGTGAACAAGACATGAGATGAAACAAAAGACAGGACTATGCAGCACTTTAAAGACTAACAAGATGGTTTATTAGGTGATGAGCTTTCGTGGCCCAGGCACACTTCCTCAGATCAAATTGTGGAAGAAAATTAGGCCCACCTAATAAACCATCTTATTAGTCTTTAAAGTGCTGCATAGTCTTGTCTTTTGTTTCAGCTAGACCAGACTAACATAGCTACAAATCTATTACTAAGACATGAGATGTAATTCTTCCACTTTTCTCTGTGTTGATTAGGCCTCAATTTGGAGTATTGTGTCTAGATCTGGATACCACATTTCAATAAAGACGTGGAGAAATAGGAGAGGGTCCAGAAAAGAGCAACAAAGATGATTAGAGGTCTAGAAAACATGAGCTATGAGGAAAGACTGAAAGAATTGAGTTTTAGTTTGGAATCGAGAAGACTGAGAGGGGACATGATAGCAGTTTTCAAGGGAGAGGGAAAAAATGTTCTTAACTTCTGACGATAGAAGAAGCAGCAATGGACTTAAATTTCAGCAAGGGAGGTTTGGGTTAAATATTAAGAAAAACTTCCTAATTGTCAGGGTGGTTAAGCACTGGGATAAATTGGCTAGGGAGGTTGTGGAATCTCCATCACAGGAGATATTTAAGAGCAGGTTAGATAGACATCTATCAGGGATGATCTAGATCAGTGGTTCTCAACTTGTCATTCATGCTTAAATTCGACACTTTACACTCAAATTTGAATAAAGATGCTAATTATCTTACCCATTACAAAGACAGCTTCCCCAATTATCACCTCTAATATCATTAGCTCACAGATATTTACCTCCCCCCTTCCCCCCTCCATCCCCCTTCTGTTCTGAAATTTGATTTGTCCTTTTCATATGTGTTCATTTTTTTAAATTGTATCCTTTGGTATATATGGTTGTGACAATTTTCTTCCACTATTTGATCTGAGGAAGTGGGTCTGGCCCACGAAAGCTCATCACCTATTAAACCATCTTGTTAGTCTTTAAAGTGCTACATAGTCCTGTTTTTTGTTGCATCCTAGGTGACACTATGGATGATGTGCCATGTGCTTGTGAACATGGTGGAAAAGAGCCTAACGGTGGTGCCTGCTCACGCCGTGTGACTTTGGACAATGTTCCTGTGGACCACCGAAAAAGTCACCATGGACCACCAGTTGAGAACCACAGATCTAGATGGTGCTTGGTCCTGCTGTGTGGGTAGGAGGCTGGATTCAATGACCTCTTGAGGTCCATTCCAGTTCTAGTATTCTATGATTGGCACAGACACGGGGGCTGATAAACTTGTTTGACTCCTGGATAAAGTGTGGGGGTAGCTCCGTGTTCCAAGATGGGGTGAGGCCTCGGCCAGAAGGGGTGCAGCTGGGTCAGCCAGCCTTCAGAGCCTTTCAGAGCCTACCACACCAGCCAGGATATGCCCAAGAGTCCTGGATTCTTTTTAATCATCTGGCTCCAGGGCAACTGCCCTCTTTGCCCTCCCTTTGAGCAGATTCAGACACAATGTGAAAATGAATGCAGGTTAAGATGAAGAAGTACAATGCTCTTAAATCTGTACATTGTGTTGCTTTCTGCCTAACTGTCCACGTATAACATTCCTCTGGATTCAGTCAATAATAGGCCTCTTGGGGACACAGGCCTTGTGACTCCAGTGCCACTCATCATGATATCCTCATTCAGAACAATGCAGGCATCTAGTTAGCAGAAGAAATCTCTTCAACCTAGTTCTCGCCATAGGTTTTTCTTGGAGGTGAACCCATTTTGTTGATGTTAAATAGTTTTATTTCAATTTATTTCTCTTTGCAACTTTAATTATAGCTTTGCAGGATGTAGTTGAGAGTGGGAAGAACCAGGCTATTTTGGCTGCTCTCATTCCATCTCTGAATTGGTAGAAGGGTTTTGGGGGATAGTTCTCCTGACTACATACAGTAAACTTGACAAGGATACAGTAAACTTGACAAGGACACAGACCATTAAAAGTATACTAAGGACTTGTTGATGCTATGGAGGTTCAGTTTAGTAAGTCTACCAAAACCCCCTAAATCACTAATGGTGCCCCATTGACTCTTGTACTCCACGGGGTTGTGAGGAACAATGGAAACTGATGGGAGAATTTCTCCTGTCAACCTTCTACAATGGGGACACTGTGGAAACTCAGCCTAAGGTATGTTGACTTCAGCTGTGCTATTCATATAGCTGGAGTTGTGTACCTTCGGGTTGATCTTTTTCCTTAGTGTAGACCAGGCCTGAATCGGTGCTGATATTCTGGAAAAAAAATGGGTAAGATCATTGAAGTAATTTCCTTGAGGTACAGGGCCATAATTTAAGGGTTATCTAATCTTAGCCAGTCCTTCATCATTCTGTTCCATCCTTAAAACTTGTCCCTTGCCCCACAGTAATATACCGTTTTTTCTGTTCCTCATATTAATTAGCTTTGCTCCAAATTTATCTAGAAATATAATATGTATTTTCAAAGAGAGACTAGTAAGATTTGTAGGTACTTCTTTAATGCCACTTTCTAATTCTGATAACTATTTAGCAATAATAAAGACGTAAATACCTATTTTAATAAGCCTATTACCAGTTTCCAGATATTGTATAATTTATAATAATTTGCAGTTGTTTTTTTAGTGTAAAAGTAAATGGGAAGGATTCACAGAATTAATTAATAAATAACTACATATCCTCTAGAAAAAAATACACTATGATAATCCACAGGATTATAGAATTCCTGTCAGAATTCTCAAAGATGCAGGCAAACACAACCAGATTTCTCATCAGTCATCTAACATAAGGAACATAAGAATGGCCCATCATTCTGGGTCAGATTAATGGTCTCTCTAGCCCAGTATCCCGTTTTCCAACAGTAGTCTTAGCAGATTCTTCACAGGGAACAAACAGAACAGGGCAATTTATCAAGTGTTTTAGGCTTTAAGCCATATTTGTAGTCAGAGCTTAGGGACTCTGACCAACTTAGATAGATTCATCAATGGCTATTAACTATCTTCTATGAACTTATCTAATTTAGGTGGAATTCTGTTAGGAATGATCTTGTAGGCTGAAAGCACATGTATGCTACCCATAGCTTTTGCCTGTCTGCCACAAACAGTACCTTAATAGAAGTTGTACTACACCAGGGGCAGCTTTAATGTGCATTCATGGGTTCATTTGCACCTTCTGAAATCATGAAAACCAGGTTGCAAAACAGGCAAAGACAAGCTTCTTTCATCCTGTTATGAAGAGCAGGCATTAGGAGATGAGATTGTTTGTTTGTTTGTTTGTTTGTTTGTTTGTTTGTTTGTTTGGAAAGTAGTCCCATCCTAAACTTACCTAGCCACATAGTGGCTCCTATCCTGCGAGGTTGTCCTCTCCTCTCCACTCTGGGCATTGTGAGCTGGTGCCTGAGATAGCAGTGCTGTTAGGTTTGGACAATCTGTCTTCTGTCCCTATATTTCAGATTGCAATGGTTTGGAGCAGAGAACTAAGCCTATTCCTGGGAGACAGGAAGTGCTGCTGTGAGGGGGACATTGGGTGGGCTCAATCTCCATACCATATAAGTGACTATTAGCATTAGGGCTGCAGCGGAAGGAGTTTGGGCTGAACCTGTAATGACTGTATGGCACACCCTAGAGCTGCTTTTTTAAATAAATCCCTGATATCAGCTTGTTTACTTACCGTAACCCTTTTTGGCATAAAAGTAGAGCGCTGAATGTGCAATTGCATAGCCTTCTGGGCAATATACTATTCCCAGATAATAGACTGAAGATTTTTATCTGGTGGTACCTGAAATGCTGGTTGATAGAGCTTTTCAGTTGGTAAAGTGTTGGATAACACAAGTTTTACTTTACTACTTTTTTGGCAGGGTAGTTTCTAGTCAGTAAGGTAACTAAGGTACTAATACAATTCAAACTACATAAAAGCACTTGTAGTGCTATTAAGAATTAATTTGATTCTGACTAACCTGATGAAAGATTCTTCAAATTGTAAGTAGCTTGTATATATCCAACAGTTAAGTACTGTATATTACAACAGTGTATATTATTTCTGGAACTAAGTAAGTTTGGAGAATCAGTGAATTACAGGCTTCAATGACTAGTACACCCCTGAGCAACCTTAAAAGGATTTACACGGAACTTAAAATGATAGTGGGAGTCTGCCTTAATAGACCAGTTTGTCCTGGTATTTTCATCAGCCATTGTGATGTTTCTTTACATAATTTGGATATGAAGGGGGAATGGAGGATTGTCTTTTTTTCTGAGAGAAGATGACCAAACTCTTTAGTAAATCCACCTCTGCAGAGGTCTGCCTATCAGAGTGGTACACTGGAGCCCCTGTAATAGGTGTGTTCCTGATCCGGGAACACCTGTGTTTTGGACTTTGGCAGTGGGAGGAGGAAGTGGCTCTACATGCTGCTGATCCTCCCGCTGTGCAGCTGGGGTAATGGCAGCACAGCAAAGGCTTCCCCTCACCCCCACTCCCGATAGCGGCATGGGAGCAACGCCTAGGAGTAGCACGGGAGCAGTGCCTGGGAGTGGTAGGGATACCGTGCCACAAGTGCCAGATAAGCACCCCAAACTCTCATGCCCAGAGCCCTCTACCCCCTCTCCCTCACTCATCACACAACTTCCTTCCATCACCTGATCTCCTCACTCCCAGCATGCTCCTTCACTTTCCCTTCCTTCTTCCTTCCTTCTCAGACCCCACACCCAACCCAGCATGTTTCTGCACCCTCCCTCCCAGACCCCATGGCTACGTCTAGACTGGCATGATTTCCCACAAATGTTTTTAATGGAAATGTTTTTCGTTAAAAGCATTTGTGGAAAAGAGCGTCTAGATTGGCACGGACAATTTCCCGCAAAAGCACTTTTTGCGGAAAAGTGTCTGTGCCAATCTACACATGCTTTTGCGCAAAAAAGCCCTGATCGCCATTTTTGCGATCGGGGCTTTTTTGTGCAAAACAAATCTGAGCTGTCTACACTGGCCCTTTTGCACAAAAGAACTTTTGCCTGAATGGGAGCAGCATAGTATTTCTACAAGAAGCACTGATTTCTTACATGAGATCGTCAGTGTTCTTGTGGAAATTCAAGCGGCCAGTGTAGACAGCTGGCAAGTTTTTCTGGAAAAGCGGCTGATTTTCCAGAAAAACTGGCCATTCTAGACACAGCCCATATGTATTGCCATCTATGCTCATATTAAATACAAATTCACTACTTTGCAAATTGTTTTTATTTTCACCTTCAAAACAAAAAGTATACATGCTGTCTGGCATAAACATAGCATATAAGAAAAAGATATAGCAGAACAGTTTTTTTTTTCTGTTTAATTACTGTACCTACATAATGATGATAAAAACAAACTATACATACTGTCTAGCACAAATTTAAATTGTAAACATGAGAAATGGCAGAGCACTATACTGTATAATTAGTAGTTTCTGCTTAATTACCTACATATGATTAAAAAAAGCAATTTAAATACAGTGCATTGGAATTTTCTTATGACATGTTATACATGGACTGATTTGTCCATACAAAAGCTTTAGTAACAGACTTTGTTTACCCTTCGTTATGGCAAACACCTATAGCCTGGACAAAATCCATAATCCACCCTAGCGTATTTCCCACTACTGCCAGATTTTAAAGAGGTTCAAGCGTATTCTTAACTAGGAGTCTCTAACCATTTCTCATTGATTGTTGGTGGGATGGTCAGTTAATAATCAAATTATAGCTCACTGAACCCGTCCCCAGTTTCTGATTTACAGAGCGTCCAAATGGAGTTCATTACAGCAAAGCATGCAGCATGATTCTCTTGACAGCACATTACAAAAACAGCCTAAATTAGGGCTGATTTTATTGCTAAATTTGTTTCCTGTTCAAAATGTGAAGGCCCCCTCCTCTCGCCCACATCCACTTTGTCTACAGTACATTTTCTATCCTGGGAGGTCTCTCTTGCTGTTTGCTGCGGTATTTGTATACCATCTGAAATATTTATGAATTTGAATGTTGAAGCATTACATTTTTCAGATGAAGATTTCACAGCTGCATGTCCTTAGTTTGCAAATTCATCAGTAAGAATTTATAACTAACAAATGTTTATTCTTATTTTTTTTAAATGAGCTTTCACGTGTTCTGGCTGTGTTTCGTCTAACATTATCCATGCTCGGGCAGATTGAATTTTCTTTTGGGTGGGTTGAAATTTCTTACCAATATTAGGTTGAATATGAATGTGCAGTGTGTCACTGTACAAACAAAAAACCTAGATATAAATATATATTTTAAACAGTCCATAGTTATGAAAGACAATATATTGAAGCAAGGGATAATTAACAAGAAGGAATAGTTAAGATGTTGATTTAATATGAAATCAAATAAAGAAAATTAATGCTACCGTTACAGTACATGTATTATCATCCTAACAGCTCAAGCTAGTAAAAACACAAAAATGGGAAATACTACAAATAGTTATCTAAATAAATCAAAGATATGGCCATTAAGTTAAAGCCTAAAAAATATGCACAGCTTTAAGATGCTAAACAAATCTATGAGTCAACTAGAAATAATCATGCTCTCCTTGGAAATATTAATGCAATATTTACTAACACTGGAGAGGTGAGTAAAAGCCATTCACTGAGGCTTATACACTTTCTTGCTATGCAAACATAACAGAGACCTGTAAAAATAGATACAGGTTCTGGTTTGAAACTTTGGCCTTGTGTGTGTCACTAACTTAAAGAGTAGAAGCCTCCAAAGCACTTGTCTGGAATCCAACTCCAATTGAATGGCCAAACAAATTAAACAGTGTCCATGGTAAAGTTCTTCCAGTTTTAACAATTTACCATCATTAACTAGTAACACCGGATTAAAAAAAAATCATTAAGTCCAGAGTTTGCAGACAACTACAACACTAAAAAAAATCTGTTAAAAGAATCCCTTTCTTTCTTAACTTAAGCCATTAACACCTATGTAAACTTTGTTTAAAATGTTACCATGCAAATGTCATGAGCTAGGAGTTTTGATCCAGTATTCAGAAGCAGCCAAAAAAGCTTTTAACTGGCCTAAAATTTTGGCACCACCTCATGCAGCCTGTCCCAGCCCAGGGGAGAGTCCTATGTCTTCAGCCCAACTAGGGCTGCTGTGCAGAGACAGTCTGGCTCTTGCTGCTTGCAGCCCAGATGGGAGCAAGTTAAGACTCCCCAAAAAATTCCCCTCTGTCCTCACCTCGCTGCACAGATGCCAGCATTCACCCACCCCTTTTTTCCCCCACCTACTCCATGCAGTGTGGTCTGCCCATCTCCCAGCCCAGGAAGCTAGAGGAACATGCTGGGTTTCCTCACAAGAAGCTGCAGGCAAACCCAGCAGCTATAATCAGATCTCTAATCCGAACTCTCCTCTCCTCTCCTCCACAGGTACTTAGTGCAACCCCTCCCAACCCAGTACATACTTAAGTACTTCTTTCCTCTGTTACCAAACTTAATTAACAGATTAGAGAGCTAGGGAGACTAGCTCTCCGAACAGTTATCTAATAACCGTGCTCATCCGCTTCGGGATGGTATCTCAGGTGCGAGGTGTCCACCAGTATCTGATCACCTGGAGATTGTCTAACTCAGAGGGTATCGCACAAATAAAAACTTAACACAAAGATTAAAGTTCAACCACTAGACTATATTTTACAGATTAAATTTAACAGACAGATACCTCGATTAAAAAAATAGGGGGCAGTCCCCTTCTTATGCTTACATGAACCCTGAGGGGAAGTCCCTCCAAGGTCCCTACAACTACTTACAGAGTCAAAACAGCGCAGGAACGATGGTGGGGTTGCTGGCAACCTCAGGCCTCTGGCTAATTAAAAGCCTTGGGTGAGGAACAACCAGGCGTCCCTCGGCAGATGATCCTGGTGCTTGGTGACCTTCTAGCCTTTTGGCTGTTTTAGAGCCCCGGGCGAGGAACTACCAAGGAGATCCCTCGAAGTGTAGATTGAGTACAGCGGCAGTTGGTTCGTCTTCCACGAAGCCTCTGGCCTTCGGCTCCTCTTCTCCGCACTTCAGAGCGGAAGGATTGGCGGTAGTAGACTCTGTTCCTATTCTAAGCTATTCTAAAATAAAACTTAAACTAATAGCGACGCATCTGCTGAACAGACTCGAAGACTGACAAAGTGCTTAGAACCAACGCAGCCTGCCGGATAGACACGACGATGATATTTAAATCTAATCTAAAACTTATGCTAACTAAACTAATTTAAGCCTAAGTGGTAGGATAGCATGAGTCTTCCACCCAGCTAAGCCTAAAAGATTAATTAGACCTCTCTCATACTAAAACCTAGGACAAAGACTTGGACCTCATTCACTCCCTAGCCTGACCTAAGACCTGACGGAACCCGACGAACCCGGAGCAGCCCGACGCAACAACTGCTGCGTAGCAGAGGCTTTAATAGCCTGGGTTCGTGAATATTCATGAGTTCCCTGGTTTAAACCGATTGGTTGCAGGATGATGCTTCTTTAAACTGATTAGATAACCGCTCAAAAAAACAAGTACCGATGATTGGTTATCAAAGGATGCTGTATTAGCATACTTTAAATTGATTGGTTGACACATCATACCACACATCCCATTATATTAAAATCTTAACAGGTAACTGGCATACCTGTGGGACGTGTGATACGTGACACAAACCAGACCAGTGATGGATGCCAGATAATAGAATTCACCCAAAATGGAGTTTTGGCAGCCATTTTGAGAGATCTCCTTTACAGATATAAGACAGTTGATTGACATATATCAAATATACTGGGCATACAGACTTTTCTTGATCTTTACACAGTTCCTTTTTCCCAAGGATGCACAAGTTACATTACACTCTTCCTTACACAGTGGTTACAATTATATTCAAGTGCAGTTGTTACATTACAATAAAATTGATACATTCATTGCACTTGTAAAGACAATGTAATTCTGCTGCATTTCTTTAAACCTCTCTCCCTTCCCTCCTCCTTATGTCCCCTTCCCTACCAGCATGTCCTTGTCCATGCTCTTTTGCTGCTGTGAGAGTGTTTTTCCCTAGCCAAGAGAACCCTAAACTCTGCGTGGCAACTCTAAACTTCTGAGCGGGATTCATGAAACAGCTGCATGGCTATGCTGCCACACAGCTTGCAGGGAACTTAGAGTCTGGGTTGGAGCTGCAATGCCTTGTCCATCACTTTCCTGACAAGCAGGGCTGGGAGACTTGGTGGAATTACATTCAGTCCCTCAGGAGTCTGCATCAGAAGCAATGCTTGTGGCTGGATCATTGGAACTCCCAGGCAGTCCTCCTTAGTAAGGCCACAGTATATGAATAGGGTAAAACTAAGAAATGTACTGTGTTGTGCTGAAGGATACAGTACTATGTATATTTTGTTTGTGTATGACATTAAAGGCTCCTGCAGAGAAGTAGAGTCCCCAGGAAAGGAAACCTAGAGTTAGATTATCCAATTAAAATGTTGCTTAGCTTTGTGTCCTTGGAAATCAGTTGAATAAATATTTTATACATTAATAATCAGAGTCAATAGAAGTGTTCAGATGACATAATGACAGTTTTTAATTCAATATAATCTCATTTCATTGGACAGGTTCATCAAAAGTGAATCTGAACTCTTTAGTTTTAATAACAAATAAACACTAGATGTGGATGAAGTGCAATTCCTATATCTGTAAGGATATGTCTACACTACAAAGCTAATTCAAACTAACAGTCATTAGTTCGAATTAACTTTCATAGGTGCTACACATACAAATCGCTAGTTCAAACCTAATTTGAACTAGCGGAGTGCTTAATTCAAACTAGGTAAACCTCATTCTACGAGGACTAACGCCTAGTTCGAATTAAGCAGTTCAAATTAAGGGCTGTGTAGCCACTTAATTCGAACTAGTGGGAGGCTAGCCCTTCCCAGCTTGCCCTGGTGGCCACTCTGGGCCAAACCAGGGAAACTCTTCTGCCCCCCTCCCGGCCCCGGAGCCCTTAAAGGGGCATGGTCTGGCTACTTTGCTTGTGCCAGGTACAAGCCTGCCAGCATCTAGCCAGCAGACCCTGCACTTGGCACGGCATGAGCCTGCCACCTGCTGCCACCCAGCCCTCCGGCCCTTTCTGGGACCAGGCTGGCGGCTCCCAGGAGCTGCCCGGGGCCACAAGAGGCGGGCGCCCGCCTGGTCTAGTGCGGAGATCGTGGACCTCATCCAGGTTTGGGGGGAGGTCTCCAACGTCCACGACATCCACACTAGGCACAGGAAAGTGGCCATCTAGGGCAGGATAGCTGCCAACCTAGCAACCAAAGGCCACATGCGAACCCAGGAGCAGGTTTGCATGAAAATCAAGGTGGTCCAGTGAGACCCCCGACCCTGAGCTTAGAACGGCCGTACTGGGTCAGACCAAAGGTCCATCTAGTCCAGTAGCCTGTCTGCTGACAGCGGCCAACACCAGCTACCCCGGAGGGGATGGACCGAAGACAATGACCAAGCCATTTGTCTCATGCCATCCATCTCCAGCCTTCCAAAACAGAGGCCAGGGACACCATTTCTACCCCCTGGCTAATAGCACTCCGTGGACCCAACCTCCATGACTTTACCTAACTTCTCTTTAAACTTTGTTATAGTTCTAGCCTTCACAGCCTCCTGTGACAAGGAGTTCCACAGGTTGACTATTTGCGTTGTGAAGAAGAACTTTCTTTTATTAATTTGAAGCCTGCTACCCATTCATTTCATTTGGTGTCCTCTAGTCCTTCTATTATGGGAACTAATGAAGAACTTTTCTTTATGCACCCTCTTCACACCACTCACGATTTTATAGACCTCTATCATATCGCCCCTCAGTCTCCTCTTTTCTAAGCTGAAAAGTTCCAGTCTTTTTAGCCTCTCTTCATATGGGACCTGTTCCAAACCCCTAATCATTGTAGATGCCCTTTTCTGAACCCTTTCCAAGGCCAAAACATCTCTTTTGAGGTGAGGAGATCACATCTGTACACAGTACTGAAGATATGGCATACCATAGTTTTATACTTCCCCTCCTCATCCTTCCCCTGGCTTCCCCCTTCCAGCTCCCTCCTCCCAGGTTTCCCCCTCCCCTCTCCCATCCTCTCTCTTCCCCTCTACCACCTCCTTTCCCCAGTCTCCTCAGAGGTTAATCCCCCCTCCCACACACACTGGCAGTTTTGTTAGAGAGTTTGTATTTTTGAACACACGTGTCCTTTATTTTTTACATCAGGAAGGGGGGCTATGGAGGAATAAGTGGAAGGAGGTAAGGGAGGAATGGGGCACGAGTCCCCGATGGGGAGGACTGGGGTGGCTCTGCGGGCTCCTCGGGGTCAAAACTCTCCTGCAGGGCCTCCTGGATCCTGATAGCCCCCTGATTGACCACCCCCCCCCCCCTCGGATGGCAGTCTGCGGCAAGTGCAGCCAGGCTGATGGCCGAGTGCTGTGATGTGCTGAGTGTGGGCACTCAGGGCACTTCAAGACAGGACTGCTTTGCTGTCCCTCATCGAGGTAGATAAGCAAAGGAGGAACCCTGAGAACTGTCTGTCCGGGGAGGGGGTCGGGTCCCTTTAAGCACAGCCCTTGGCTAGCCTGAGGCAGCAGCTCCACACTCTAAGTCCTAACCTGATGCCCTGCTGGCACTGATTCCAGCCAGCCTTAACTTCTGGTCAGGGTCTACACAATGTGGACATGATCATTTGAATTAGCAAAACACTAATTCGAATTAGTTTTTAGGTCTAGATGCACTAATTCGAATTAGCTTAGTTTTAATTAACTAATTCGAATTAAGTTAGTTTGAATTAGTGCTGTAGTGTAGACATACTCTAAGGGATTAATGTTTTGTTCATCATCAATATTGTTCATATATTAATATAATTTATATTATACTTGTCTTCAGGGCATCTGAAAATGTTCAGGAAAAAATATTGTGTGCCATTGATTAGAATGGAACCCTTGTGAAGTCCAGCTAGGGAAATCATTGTATGCATGTACAACCATATTTTTATTCTTTGTTACCACCAGTACTCCTACCTTGTCGACCAGATGTAATCTTTTCTTCTGTTTTTGGCTCAAATTAGTGTCTTTGCTAGCAACCTTTGCATTATCCTACAAAATAGAGTTATAAAAATACAGAAACCAAGGAATGTACTTGGCATTCTGAATGTCACAGTTAGAAATGTTACAGAATTCCTTATCAGTTTGCATTTAGAAAATCATTTCTGTTTTTAAGAACAGTATTTGGATATACAATTCTGAATACTGACTGAAAATGCTTAATTTTAAAGATGAAGTCTCAGAATAGAATACTATATACTAAACACAGTACACAAGATATTAATTTATGGTCTATGTGTTCATTAAAATTCATTTTATAATATAATTCACACTGCAAAAGGTATACAGTATTACACAGATGACCGCTTTTCTCCAACAGATTTTATCCCTATTTTGGCTGAATGGCTTTGTGGAAGGCTTGGCTGTAAGTATATACATGTAAGTGCATGTGAAGATGACTACCTTCTTGTTGCCTCTTTATAGCTGCCTTTTGCCCCCACTTCCATCAGTGAGAACAGCCATTCCTAGCTGCTAACTGGCAGGTAAAAGTTGACAGGGGTCTAGACAGATTATCCAATGATATCTGGGAACAAACAGCCCATTGACCATTGAAGGAGAAAGACCATAATCTTAATTCTTATCCATAGTGGAAAATGCATCTGTTGTTTACAACAGTTGTCAACATTGGATGCAGCTCAACTGGTGTGACATTTATTACTTACCAGAATAGAAAGGACCAAACCATGTGGAGCAATGTTATAGAAATTCTAGTTTACTATTGCTTTAAACAGAACTCAGCTATAGTTTGTGAAATGGTGCTAAATGTGATTTAGGATATCTCTAGTCCTTTAATTAAGAGCAAATAGACTTATCACACAAATAATGGCATTTTGTATTTGCATAACATCTTTTATTCCAAATGTTTTCAAGTTCTCAATATTCACGATGGAGTGCTTGAGGTTAGTTCAATGTAACATAAATGCATCTTTTGTATGGCTAATGAAAACACGCATAATTACATTGGATAAGATGCAATTTTTGAAGGATTTTGGATCTTGTACTTCAGAGCATAAGACAGCCAATTAGTGGGAGGGAATAAGGGGAAAATTCCATAACAGTCCAGTATTCCATAACAGTCCACTACAGGCTTTCTTGACCTATTAAGTACTAGCCACCACCAAGGACAGGATACTGATCAGGACAGTAGTCCTAGTCCAGTATGGCAATTCCTGAATTTCTCTGTAATATTATTTTCTGTCTAGAGACCATTATTTGGCTCCTTAAGATTTTTCCAGAAGTGCAGGTGGCCTACTCATTCATTTTAGAAGAACACAGATTTCTGCTCCTTAAAGCTTGTTCACTCAAAGGGGCTAAATACATATCCAAAAGAGATGAGAGTCAGAAAAATCTTGCAAGGACCAAAAGACCAAAATAAATGTATTTTCAAGTTCCTGACATCTGGCACTTAAGATGAAATGGAAATATTTTTTTAAAAAATAGTTGAAAGATGCTTGTTTCTAAAGTTTGATTCAAATAATTATATACTAGTATCTACACCATAATTAACATAGCAATACAGCACAGAACTTTCACTAGAACATCCAATTTGACAAACAAAAATATTCTTAAAATAAGGTGCCATTAGATCACACTTTAAATAGGATGACTCATTTTGAAATAGCTTGAATATGTAACATAAGGAAAGATTGTTTTTCTGTAGCGCACAAGGGAGCATAGAGAGCACATTAAGTAGCTGATACACAAATAAAATATATGTATAAATTGATAGCAAGATCCATGTAGATAATATTCAGAATGTACAGATGTGTGATGTTAGTCCTTAATATAAAGGCACGTGGGAGTAGGAATCACATTTTATTTGTCCTATTAACTATTCAATCCTAATTGTTTCTCTTAAGCCAAAAATAATCTAATTTGTTAAAATGAATAAACCTTTATCTTCAAGAGCTCTCCGGCATGATATAGCATATATCTGGCAAAATACTGGTTGGCCCTAAAACATATAATGGGTGCTTTTAGGCATTTATACTGATTCAAACTATGCTATAAATTCTGCTCACCAAATATCAGTGGTCAATGTTATCTTTTACCTATAAATTCCACACACAACTAAACAACTACATTAATGAAAATGGCGTGTGTATATGTGTAAAATTCAGTTTTTGTATTAAAAAATCTTACGGTTTCTTATTCAATTGGAAATAGAAGCTTCTATGTGCAGTATTTAGTGGCCACTTGATTTCTGTATTCCTAGAAGATCCACTCCATCATAGTGTTGCACAGCGAACACTGCAACGATTAATTTATTCCAGTTAAAATGAATTTAAGCTCACTCTATCTGGTTATTATATTGTCCCTGTTCCAGAAGCAAGATTTGCCCGAGACCGTATCTATCACTGGTGGAGCTCTAAAAGAAATAGACAGACTCTCGATTTTGGGGCCAAACCATATATTGTAAACAAATTTAGGTAGCATAAACAGAAATTTAACAACATTTCGCAAACCAGCCCTAACCCAAGAAAAGTAAGGAGATAGTAAAGTGCCTCGAACAATAGGTATATACATTACAATTATTCAGTTGGTTGATACTGCAGCCATTGCTCATGACCGCTACACCTTGGCTAATAGAAAGCCACAATGGAGGAATGGTGAGGAGATCCCTCAAGCTCGGTCACCAGGCCTTAAGATAACGGTACTTTTTAGGATCCTCAGCTCCTCGGGTAGCAGTCATGCACAGGAATCACGGGAAAATGACTGTTCAGCACACTCACGGTAATCCAGAGGCAATAACAATATTGGTCTAGCCACCACTATTCCTGGCCTAATATCTCAATGCAGGAATACGCCATACGCAGGTGGCCACAAAAATAGACAGCTAGCTAAACACTTGTGCTAACTCCCAATGGTAACAATAGATCAATCAACCTCTCACACACTCATACTAACGAGTCAGACTTGGGTAAACAGACAGGATAACAAACTAGCTCCACACGATCCGGTAGGTACAAACTCACTGAAGGAATGAACCCGATCCTTTTAGACACAAAGGGTTATATTGCCTTAAAGGCGGGAAAACTGTAGAGGGCTGAGTGCACTTATTGGTGACGTGTGCATATAGGTTACCTAGGGTTGTAGTGCAGATCTCAGGTGCCCAGTTGGTACTCAGAGTGTCCCACCTAAATTCACACTTTCCACTTGGTACTAGTCTGTGCACCTCATCCCAACAGTATACACACGACACTAAGGCTAAGCACACCACCCATTATGCACTGGCTACCTGAGATCTGCACACCACCTCTAGGTAACCTATGTGCACACGTCATCAATAAGTGCACTTAGTCCTCTACAGTTTTCCTGCCTTTAAGGCAATATAACCCTTTGTGTCTCCTTCCTAGACTGTCACTTCCCATTCTGTATGCATAGGCATGTGCAGCACATTTCATTAGGGTGTGCATCTAAAGAATTTTTTTTAAATGCACTTTGACCCCCCATTAGCCACACCCCTGAACCCTGTTAACCATACCCCTGACCTCCATTAGCCATGCCCCTGGAGGTAACCCTCTCCGGGCAAGATGGGCACATGACCAGAAGTACAAAGTGTTATGTGACCCGCGATCCAAGGACTTTTCCTACCATCTTCCTACCAATAGTGATTAGTTTGGCCCCCACAACTCCCCTCCCCATGCAACTATCCTGCAATTACATTAATCCAATGTGTGTGACATTAATGCAGGGGTGGAGAGGCTGGGGCGGGACTGGGGGGGTAGAGGAAAGTGTTCCCTCTAATATTTTCCTCCCATGAGCGGAATGAATTTTGTGTTGTGCACCAGTACTGAATTCATGTGACTTGTTTGAATATGACATTGTGACACCCAAGTTATTAATAAATATATACCTTTCCCCTCTGCTTCCATGTCTCCTCTCCTTGCTCCATTACTACCCTGGTGCCTGATGCCCCCCAACCTCTCACCCTCCTCTGCTGTCCTGACTCCTGCCCTTCTCACTGCCCTCAGCCTTCCTGAGACCTGTCCCTCCTCCACCAGCCCTTCTCTCCCCCCTGTGCCCACTCCTCCAATAGCCCCACTTTGATCACGTGAGCTACCCCTCCTCATCCCTTTGTCTAACACCTCCCTCGCCTCTCTCATCTGGAGCTGGTCCCTCCCTTGCAGGTGTCTGTTCTTCTGCTTCACCCCCAGAATCCCCTGGCATCTACACCTTCCCTTACCTCTGCATTCTCCTGGTGCCTCCCTCTTCCCTCACTGCCCCTGCCCCCTTTGCCCTTTTTTCCCTGATGCCCATCCCCTCACCACCCTCTGCCCCCATTTCCCTCATGCCCCTGTGCCCTCACACATGACTTGCTCCAACCCCACCTTCTTCATGCCTACCCCTTCTGTCAAGCCTTCTCCCAGCACCTCCCCACCAATCCCCAATGCCCTTACCCTCTCCTCTTCCAGCATCAACTTGTCCCCCCTCCCACTGACACCTCCCCTCCTGCCCTTTTCCTCATTGTCTCCACTTTTCCCCTAGCATTTGTGTCTCCTCTCCCCTGTCCCTTTGGTGCCTTCCCCTTTCTTCCTCCTCCCCCCTGCAAAAGCCCCTTCCTCTCCCACTCCTTCCTCTTATTCTCCCCCCCCCTTACCTTCAGCTTCTGCCTGACAGGGCTGGAGTCCGAGCCAGCCCAAGCTGCAGGGATGGGGAGGGGCACCCCCGGGGCACTGTATGGTGCTGCAGGGCTGGGCAGGGGCGCCCCCAGGTGCCTCAATGGCGCCGCGCCATACAGCCAGGTGGGGATGGTCCTGGGCACCTCAGGTGTGCCGTGTGGTCCTGCCATGCTGGGTGGGGGCGCTCCCAGGCACCTCAAGGGCACCGCGCCATGCTGCTGTGCCAGGCGGGGGCGTTCCCAGGTGCCTCAGGGGCGCTGCACCATGCTGCTGGGCCACACATTGCTGCAGGGCTGGGTGGGGCCAAGAGCGCAAAAATGGCTCGGGCTAGCCGGCCCGAGACATTAGGGTGTGCCTGGGCATACCCGGCACACCCTGTGCACACGCCAATGTCTGTATGTGTGTATCTAATTGTTCCTTCCTAAATAGAGTACTTGCATTTGTCCTTGTTGAACTTCAGCCTATTTACTTCAGATCATTTCTCCAGTTTGTCCCAAAACTGAAACATTGATGGAATGAGTGAAAGAGAACAATGCTGAAGAGAGAGACAGAAAAAAAAATAAAACATAAAAATGGGAGTGTGACAACAGTGCTAATTTAATCAGAATAGATGGGGTTCATCTCCAACAGTGGCAAGACGGTGACAGTACCTAAACATATTATAATGTGAGATCCACTCTCTGTGTTTATTTAGACTTTGGTTCTGGTTGTCAAATTTACGTATGAATTCCAGCTCAGTGGTTTCTCTCTGCAGTCTGTTTTTCAAGTTTTCCTGTCTGAAATTGGCAACCTTTCTATGTAATTATTAACTTGTTCTTTTACTATTTTAACTTCTGTACCTACATCATTTTCTACAGCTTTCACTATTGTAGGCATCCAATCATCGCCAACTTTCTTGGTCAAAGAAGTTAAGTACCTCTATTACTTTCATATTTCTGATGGGCTTTTTTCCTTCAAAGTTTGGATTTTTATTCAATGCCAAAGAGTGGCCTGGATCCAAATTTGATTGTGGCATCTGACTCACCATGACAGAAATCTCCAGAGAACATCTTTTCATATGAGATTTCCACCTTTTCTGACCACATCCTGTCTTTGCCCTTGTGGCAGGAATAACCCCCATCTGTCCCAAAATTCTGAGAAGGAGATCATGGGCCCTCCTCTTTTCAGGGAGACAGCATCTGGTAGCTTTTGTTCATGGTCATAGATTTTAAGCCTAAGCCTATAACACAGACCATAGAACCTCAACCACTTTTGCCTATTTCCTGGAACTGGAAGGGACCTTGAAAGGTCATTGAGACCAGTCCCCTGCCTTCACAGCAGGACTAATGCACTAATTCCTGCATGTTGTATTAACTTTGATGGAATGAGCACAAAGGATTCCAAAGTATTAACATGACCCTGTCATTTTCCAGTGTTGCAGATTAGGAATTGGGGTACGGAGATCTCAGCCTTCTAAATTCCAGAGGGGAAACACAATTGAAAAAGCATTTTAAACATTGTAGTAAATATGTAGGAAAGCAGGAGAGCATTTGAAATGTAATGTTTTAAATAAGGTCTTCATTTGAACAACATCCTTTGTTCCTTTTCCAGTCAGCTATAGATAGTAGTTAGAAGTGGGGAAAAAATCTTGTTTCACAGTCTTTTAGATGATTGTCCTTTTTGGAAAAAACTTGATTGAGATGGGTTAGAGCTGTTATTGCTAAACTGTAAATGTCCAATCCTGTGCTCTAGAAGACAAAACAAGACAAACACACACAAGATGGCAGATAAAAGACAAGCAAAGGGGAGGGGAGAACAAACCCTTTGTCTCTGGTCGTGACCCTCACTTGCAACCTTACTTTAGAAGAAACTCGGGCACAGAACATGGTCTCATCAGCCTCTCCAAGATCTGGAAAAATTGTACTAGTATCAAGCTATTTAAGAGCATTGCTTTAAGTTGCTTTTTTGGCAATAGGCATACTGTAGTGTTTGCAAATACACAGTATTCAGTAGCTAAGCCAGATTTGTGTTAAACAAAAAGCAAAAAAAAGTATAGGAAAGAGAAGAAGAAATAAATTGGTTAGACATGTGTAAAATTGCAACTCTTGTTCCTGATTGGCAAAGAACTGTAGAAAACTTATTCTTCTGATTATTATATAATGCCTGATACCCACCATGCTTGTTTCATTCACCTACTAGGTCTTGTCTTTCAGACTGTAAGATTAATGGGGCAGAGATGGTCATATACTGTATGTTTTCAGAGTGCCATGCACAGTGAGGTTTCTTTTTAGGTGCTATCACTATATAAATGATAAATAATAATAATAATAAATGGACAAGTTAGAGAACAGAAGGTTGAAGATGGAAGAAGGAAAATAAGAATGGCAGAATTAGTCTCAAAGAAGTAAAAAACTGTATGCTAATAATACGTAAGTAGGTGTAGGGGTGTGTGTGTGTGTGTGTGTGTGTGTGTGTATACACAAACATCCAATTCAGATAAACACAAAAATTAATTATTTTGTGGAGTTTGTTTATAGCTGAACCATTTTCAGGAAGGCCCATTTTTAAGGGCACTATAGGAAAAAAGATTTTCCTTTCATTAAAATCCTTATATTAGAACAATAAAGTGTATTATGGATGAAAGAAGATAAAAAGATAGGAGAGAACAGATCCCAACATTCTGTTTAGATCTCAAACATTTTAACATGTTAAAATTTGTATTAAAATTAAAAGATGTTTCTAAACAGCTATTTCTAATCACAAAATTAAACTGTTTGTTTGAGAATATGATGAAATGATGATTTTTAATTCGGAGAGATCAGGTTTTTTTCCCCCAATTGAAACAATACAGCAAAATCAACTTGAATTCACAAAAATGTTTGGTGTTGCTTAATCTGCATTTTTTGTCAACAACAAGAACAAATTAATAGTAGTTTGGTGGAAAAATAAATCCTCGTGCTAGTCAAGGATCCAGTTATGCCATGAGCTATTCACACATAACTCCTCAGTGAAATCAATTATAATTGTAATGCTGTGCTAAAAGTTTCTAATTATAAACTTAAGGTTCTCTTCATTTAAATGCCTGAAATTGTCCTACTGACACTCTATTAGCCAATTTAATAAAAAGATTAATGTCAATATTCTCCACTACTTTTGCTTGCTAAGATGTAAAGGGTCTGTTTTTTCAACATTAATAAATGCTTCCTGTTGACTTCTTATAGAATCATAGAAGACTAGGACTGGAAGGGACCTCGAGAGGTCATCGAGTCCAGTTCCCTGCCCTCATGGCAGGACCAAATACTGTCTAGGCCATCCCTGATAGACATTTATCTAATCTACTCTTAAATATCCCCACAGATGGAGATTCCACAACCTCCCTGGGCAATTAATTCCAGTATTTGACTATCCTGACAGGAACTTTTTCCTAATGTCCAACCTAAACCTCCCTTGCTTCAGATTAAGCCCATTGTTTCTTGTTCTATCCTTGTTCAGAGGCCAAAATGAACAAGTTTTCTCCCTCCTCCTTATGACACCCTTTTAGATACCTGAAAACGACTATCATGTTTTCTAAACGAAACAAACCCAATTCTTTCAGCCTTCCTTCATAGGTCATGTTCTCTAGACCTTTAATCATTCTTGTTGCTCTTCTCTGGACCCTATCCAATTTCTCCACATCTTTCTTGAAATGTGGTGCCCAGCCCAGAACTGGACACAATACTCCAAATGAGGCCTAACCAGCACAGAGTAGAGAGGAAGAATTACTTCTCGTGTCTTCCTCACAACACACCTGTTAATGCATCCCATAATCATGTTTGCTTTTTTTGCAACAGCATCACACTGTTGACTCAGATTCAGCTTGTGGTCCACTATAACCCCTAGATCCCTTTCTGCCGTACTCCTTCCTAGACCGTCGCTTCCCATTCTGTATGTGTGAAACTGATTATTCTTTCCTAAGTGGAGCATTTTACATTTGTTTTTATTAAACTTCATCCTGTTTACCTCAGACCATTTCTCCAATTTGTACAGATGATTTTGAATTATGACCCTATCCTCCAGAGCAGTCGCAACCCCTCCCAGCTTGGTATCATCTTCAAACTTAATAAGCATACTTTCTATGCCAATATCTAAATCGTTGATGAAGATATTGAACAGAGCCGGTCCCAAAACAGACCCATGCAGAACCCCACTTGTTATACCTTTCCAGCAGGATTGTGATCCAATAATAACTACTCTCGGAATACGGTTATCCAGACAGTTATGCACCCACCGTATAGTAGCCCCATCTAAGTTGTATTTGCCTAGTTTATTGATAAGAATATCATGTGAGACCGTATCAAACGCCTTACTAAAGTCTAGGTATACCACATCCACCGCTTCGCCCTTATCCACAAGACTCATTATTCTATCAAAGAAAGCTATCAATTTGGTTTGACACGATTTATTCTTTAGAAATCCATGCTGGCTGTTCCCTATCACCTTGCCACCTTCCAAGTGTTTACAGATGACTTCCTTAATTACTTGCTCCATTATCTTCCCTGGCACAGAAGTTAAACTAACTGGTCTGTAGTTTCCTGGGTTGTTCTTATTTTCCTTTTTATAAATGGGCACTATATTTGCCCTTTTCCAGTCTTCTGGAATATCTCCTGTCTTCCATGATTTTCCAAAGATGATAGCTAGAGGCTCAGATACCTCCTCTATCAGCTTCTTGAGTATTCTAGGATGCATTTCATCAGTCCCTGGTGACTTGCAGGCATCTAACTTTTCTAGGAGATTTTTAACTTGTTCTCTTTTTTATTTTATCTTCTAAACCTACCCCCTTTCCACTAGCATTCACTGTTAGTCATTCCTTCAGACTTCTCGGTGAAGACCAAAACAAAGAAGTCATTAAGCATCTCTGCCATTTCCAAGTTTCCCTTTACTGTTTCTCCCTCCTTATTGACCAGTGGGCCTACCCTGTCCTTGGTCTTCCTCTTGCTTCTAATGTATTTATAAAAAGTCTTCTTGTTTCTCTTTATTCCTGTAGCTAGTTTGAGCTCATCCTGTGCCTTTGCCTTTCTAATCTTGCCCCTGCATTTCTGTGTTGCTTTCCTATATTCATCCTTTGTAATTTGTCCTACTTTCCATTTTTTATAGGACTCCTTTTTTATTTTTAGATCATGCAAGATCTCGTGGTTAAACCAAGGTGGTCTTTTGCCATATTTTCTATCTTTCCGACACAGCGGAATAGCTTGCTTTTGGGCTCTTAACAATGTCCCTTTGAAAAACTTCCTCAGTTGTTTTTCCCCTCAGTCTTGATTTCCATGGGACCTTACTTATCAGCTCTCTGAGCTTACCAAAATCCGCCTTCCCAAAATGTATTGTCTCTGTTTTGCTGTTCTCCCTTCTACCCTTCCTTAGAACTGTGAGCTCTATTATTTCATGATCATTTTCTCCCAAGCTGCCTTCCACTTTCAAATTCTCAACCAGTTCCTCCCTATTTGTTAGGATCAAATCTAGAACAGCTTCCCCCCGGTAGCTTTTTCAACCTTCTGAAATAAAAAGTTGTCTCCAATGCAGTCCAAGAACTTATTGGATAGTCTGTGCCGAGCTGTGTTATTTTCCCAACATATATCTGGATAGTTGAAGTCCCCCATCACCACCAAATCTTGGGCTTTGGATGATATTGTTAGTTGTTTAAGAAAAAGCCTCATCCACTTCTTCCAGCTGGGTAGGTGGCCTGTAGTAGACTCCTAGCATGACATTACCCTTGTTTTTAACCCCTTTTAGCTTAGCCCAGAGACTCTCAACATTTCCGTCTCCTATGTCCATCTCCACCTCACTCCAAGTGTTTTCATTTTTAATATATAAGGCAACACCTTATCCTGTCTATCCTTCCTGAGCAAGCTGTACCCTTCCATACAAACATTCCAATCGTGTATTATCCCACCAAGTTTCTGTGATGCCAACAATGTATTTATTGTACTTATTTATTAGCACTTCCAGTTCTTCCTGCTTATTACCCATACTTCTCACATTTGTATATAGGCATCTAAGATACTGATTCGACCTTGCCTCCCAGTTTTGCCCTGACCCTCCTTTCTCTCTGCCATTATAGCTCACACTTTCCTCCCATTTCCTACCCATCTCCCAGGTCTCCATGTTCTCCACTTACCTGTGGGCTTTGCTTACCTGTCCCTGTTGAACCTAGTTTAAAGCCCTCCTCACTAGGTTAGCCAGTCTGTGTCCAGTGAGTGTTTTGTCATTCCAGAGTCTGAAGTTGGGAATCTAGAAAATGAAAAATACACAGAGTATCCACCTGTGAAAAATTTGGTTTGGAGTTCACTCATAGGGATCTCTTTGACAAAGATATTAATTTAATCTGAATCTAAGAATTTTATGCCTTCAGCTTCCTTAATCATAAGTGAGAGGGAGGCTAGGTCACTACTCAGTATGTACAGGGAACATGGGCTGCCTTCCAAAGGCCTGAACTATGGGTACCTAGCAGTTGACCTTTTTCACCATGTGAATAGAAGGATTATGGAGGGGGGAGAGGTTGCCTAATAGTAAAGGACAAGAAGCATTAAGGATAGGGGAGACAGACTAAGAATTGATTGAAACTATGCAAACTGTTGCAGCAAAACTTGTTTTGGCAGCAATTTAAGGAGTATAGTTCATTACAGTATAAGATACATGATCACAGTTGGGGAGTTGAAATAAATTCAAGGGTGGCTATAGGGCAGGAGAATTCAGGCTGAAGAGATCATACTTAGCAATCATACATGGGAGACTCTATGACATGGGGAATGGCCTACTGCTTTCTACTAGGGAAACAAACAGGATAGATGGGAGCAGCTACTTACCTCTCCCATCTTCTCACCCAAGGAAACATGGATTTAATCGTGGGGCCTAGGGATGAGTGGGACCTGCTGTCTTGTAGGGAGAGTACATGTTTATTGATTAAACCTGGCTATCTCATGAGTCAACAGATTTTCTTTACTGTTACAAGCTAACTTCGAATTATTTCAGAGGCCAGGAGATTACCTCAGAAGGGATCTGGTGGAGGTAGTCCTGGGCACCCCAGATGAGGTATGGGAGACAACTGGATAAATGGTCTTTGGTAGAAAGATACTTAACCTTGCTAATCTTGACCAAAATTCTCTTAATATTGATTTTTATTTATGTACTCCAGCTACTCTAGAAAAAACAAAACTAGAACTGTTTTTCCTTGTTAAATCTCTCTCTCAGTTCTGAGTTTAGTAGCCCTGTTTGCTAAGCAAATAAATTTGCAAGAAGGCCACAACTCTGAAGATAAAAACAAGCGTCACTCTCCTGTTCAGAAAAACATTATATGGTTTTTCTATTGACTAAAAGTATCTTAGCACAAAACTGCCATTTTATAATATAAAAAAATAGGGTTTTCCACTGCTGCTAATATTGCGCCTTTGAGCCCAATCAATATTTAGTTAGAGATTTTACAGAATAATTGTCAAAGTTCATGCTCCACTACTGTTTTGCATAATGAAATGTTAAAATACTTCTTTTGAAAAATAAGCAGGCTTCTGTAAGGTTAATGTGACAAGATGATATTTTGGGATTATTTTTATTAGCAATATAAAAAATCATGAGAAACGAGGTAACAGTACAAAATGTAGACATCAATCCTGTTATATTCTAAAATCAAATAGTTTGGGTCCCAATAAATAAGAATATATTTCAGTAAATGAAACAGCTCATAAGAGGTTAATATGAAGTTGAATTTTTTTGTAAAAGTAACTAAATCTTTGATAATAAATTACTGACCAATTTTTTTTCGCTGAATATAGAGGAAGATGAATAATGTCCAGCAAAAGAAGAATGTCTTCCTTCAACGTGAAAACAAAAGCAATAAAAGGGTCAGTGCATCTCTAATTAAGGTGCAGTTAACACTATGCTAATTGAAAGGTTGTATCTTCATTTCCATTATATAGCCATGTTTTTCATGGGTTGTAGCTCAGCTGTAAAGATTTAATCTGGGCTGAAATGAGTCGTAGGACCTCATGCTGCTCAGTGCTGAATGCCTTCATCTCCCTTTTAAAGCAATAGGTGCTGAAGGGTCCTCAGCATTTCAGAAGAATATACATAGGAACACTATTTTATAGTACCATCAGCTATGAAATACTAATAATTAGTACTGTGCATCTTCTCAAAATCTGTATGAAATTTAAAGTACAAGCTCATATGATGGATCATAACCACTCTGAAGAGCCAATCCAGTTTAAAGATAACATAATAGACTTATGTACCAAAATATGTGTATATAGCATATTTTAAATATTTTAAAGTTACTTATATGTTTAGCCAATCCTAAAACTGAGCTTAATATCTGGCATTTAAATCTTTCAGTTATTTAAGAAGCTCCATTAAATGTTCACTATTTGTACAAAATTAAGAAAGGAGGCTGACAACATCACAAAGCAATCAATTATTACCCTGTTCAATGGAAGCCCTTATGGAATAAACACTAGGTAGTGCTGACTAGGAAAAGGGAATAGCTAGTAGGGTATACAATACTGGTACATCTTCATTGCTCAGTGACTCTGGGTTATTGGCACCTGATTTAGATTAGCCCAGGTGTCAGCATCACCACAGCAAAGTCACATCAGAATGATGGTATCTTCACTATTTCTGCACTAATCCATGTGTATCATAGGATATATCACATGGTCTTTGTGCTGAGGAACTTTGGGATTTTTTGCCAAATAATTATGCCAATTATGGTAGAATTTGTGGAGGAACAGTAGGAAGGACATTGAAGAAGTTAGCACTGAAATAATTTTGCCATGTATCCTTCCTGCAATGGGAGCACATTTCAGCCAGAGTTTGTGTTCAAACCTATGTCTCCAGCCATGCAAGACAGCTTGGTCTTAGAAAATCTAACTTAGAGAGGGGTTTGTGAGAATGGAAGACTGGTTTGAGCTTCTTGCTTTGGAATCTAGGAAAACACCGGTAAGAATGTGGGTTAACTGTGTAGTGAAGACATATCCATAAAGTGGATACACAGGAAATGAGAACTGCCCCTTCCCCAGGAGTGCCTTTCTTGGTGTTTGCCTAATCCCTGCTGACTTGTCTTTGTGCAAGGTTACCTTGTGCAGGGTTACCTTCTTGCAGCAAGATTTTCTTGGGACTCTTATGTGGTCTTGCTATTTATATTTGACACAGATAATAGCTTTGGCCCTAAAACAGCCATTTTACAATTAGCTGCAGCATCTCCCCTTCTACTTCTGATAGGTACCCTTAACATCTTCAGTGGTTTTCCCTAGTTTCCCCATGTTCTGGCAGAGTGCATCTTCTTAGCATTCATCCTCTAGTACTCCCTGACTATGACTTAAGGCTGCCTGTGCCTGATGAACATGTTTAAGAAGTGATACAACTCTGCCCCTTCTCCAAGGGGTCTCTCTGGGCTGGAGGGAAGGAGAAATGTATGGTATTTTACTGCATCAAGGATTTATCTGACCCTCCCTGAATTTTTATGTTTAAATGATCTTTATCTATTGGTTTAAACACTGTTAAGTGTGTATGAGGGGTGGGGGAGGAGGGGTTAGTACAGATTTTTGCATTATATAGTGAATGAGCTGCTTTTGACATATACACATTACTGCACATTTCCTGATATCCTTACCATCTTGAATAGGTTCTCTAAGTCAGGGTTGGGCAACAAGCAGACCATGGGTAGTTTGCCAGGTTAGCCCTTGGCAGGCTGTCAGTGCTTTATTTACCTGCCATCCACAAGCACGGCCTCTTGCTACTCCCATTGGCCATGGATCGCGTAACCAATACACACATGTGTTTTTTATTTTACTTTTATGTACCAAGGAGGCAAGATGGAATGTTCAAGGTTAATGCTACAATCCTGGATCTGAGTCCATTCCTTCGCGTCAAACATAAGACTCCTAAGGTGATAGAATTGCTTTCAGACCTGAAAGTGGTCTCTCTATTTGTCATAGACTTATTGCTGTTAGCCTGCCTTGTTTCACCCAGGCTATCTAGCACAATCAAAAGACAGGACTATGCAGAATTTTAAAGACTATCAAGACGGTTTATTAGGTGATGAGCTTTCATGGGCCAGACCCACTTCCTCAGATCAAATTAAAGCTCATCACCTAATAACCATCTTGTTAGTCTTTAAAGTGCTGCATAGTCCTGTCTTTTGTTTCAGCTAGATCAGACTAACACGGCTACATCTCTATTACTAGAGCACAATCAAGGCATCCATGGATTCATTTACCTATTCACTTTTTTTGAAAAGATCATAATACAATGCACATAGCTCCTGAGATTGAGCCTTTTAGATTTTGTTGCCCTGCTGAGGGCTGCTGTAGTGCCTGTGCATTGGATTTCACTCTCTAATGATTTGGCTTCATGTCTTTCAAGTTATATCTGAAGCAAAATGCAGGACAATGTAGCACTTTAAAGACTAACAAGATGGTTTATTAGATGATGAGCTTTCATGGGCCAGACCCACTTCCTCAGATCAAGGTTTTGATCTGAGGAAGTGGGTCTGGCCCACGAAAGCTCATCATCTAATAAACCATCTTGTTAGTCTTTAAAGTGCTACATTGTCCTGCATTTTGCTTCAACTACCCCAGACTAACACGGCTACATTTCTATCACTAAGTTATATCTGGGATCCTTTGAGGGTTGCCTGATCAAGTGTTGTTTGCACTGTGTTGCTGGTAACTTTCTCTTCGTGCTTGCAATTCAGCATCCCCCTTTGATGGATCTATGTGTTTATTTGTATTGTGTTGTGTATTATACATCAAAACTTCAAAACAGCATTTTCATTTATCTTTAGTTAGTGTTGTCACAAGAAATAATTCTTGCTAACTGCAGCTAAAACATGAGTTCCTCCTCAGAGGAGAAACAAGAAAATAATTACTTATGCTGTATGTGTTTACTAGAATAACATTTTGTATTCACCAAAATATGAAAACAATTTGCAATAGCACAGAATAAAATACATCTTTCACCCATTAGAAAGAGAGAAGGTGGGTGATGTTCTAATTGATTTTCTAAATTATTTTCCTTTGGAATCAATAAGCACTTGAAGCTGCCGAGAACAGATTGATTCAATGTTTGAAGTGAGTCTATGCAGCTGTGTCTCTCAAACTTTATCACCATAATATGATTGTTTTGACTTGCCAAGGAATTGGGGATATTTAGATGACATCTTTGGAAAGATTTAAAATCTAACAATGTGCTAAATAAGATTACAAATATCCAATTTAATCATCACATTTTAAAGAATCTCCCCCTGAGCCCACCTCTCTTGTAAAGGTACATGGCTTTAGCCCTTAAGGTTGCAAGTTCAGTCCCTCCTGCCCTACATATTGGTAACATCATAAACCTTACAGGCCTTCTCTTAACTGGCTCCATACGTATTCGTAAAACAGAATCTGTGTAATAGCCAAGCATAACAGAATACTTAAAACCTGGCATGTTGACTGTTTCTCAAACCTCGTTGAATTCTCCTGCAGTTTGGAGGAAGAGTCATGCAAAGGGTATGGCACCTAACTATAGTACAATTTTAGAGTTATACAAATAAAAATGAATAAAAGCTTTTTAAATATATGGTACTTTGTTTAGTTATAAATAGCTACTTTCTCATTCTTGTTAAATAACATTTTAATTACACTTAAAGTTACAAGAAAGAATACCATGATTTGAGTAATATATTTTGCTTGCAAGCTGAATGAACCTGTTTTTTGATAGCAGGTAATAAAACAACTTCCCTTCCTTATTAAAAATCCTGTGCGTAAGAAGTGTTTTCCCAACATGTTTTAAAAAGTCAGTTTCACAAACCTTGATAAAGTTTGTTCCTTACCTAATATCTGACTCTGCAGTATTTAGGAAGGTACATGACTAAAGTATTCAAGGGTTGTTGTTTTTTTCATTTTGCCTTTGAGTTGGCTGGAAGGCACCAGGGGGAGGGGGGGGGGGTTGGCTTACTTCGGTCAACATAATATTTTAAAAAGTCCCTTGGTTTTGGCTGACACCATTGCTACTGCAACAGCCATGGCAGTTGGAATCCCACACCTCTTTGAATCACTGGGCCCCAGACCAACTGCCCTCTTTGTCCCTTCCCATCAGTGGGTCTGAATGTAACTATAGCTGTGTCTATCCCAGGGATGTAATCAGAAAGGCCAAAGCACAATTGGAATTGCAGCTAGCAAGGGATGTGAAGGGTAACAAGAAGGGTTTCTACAGGCAGGTTAGCAATAAGATGGTGATTGGGGATGGTTTGGGATGCTTACTGGATGAAGGAGGTAACCTAATGATAGATGATGTGGGAAAAGCTGAAGTATTCAATGCTTTTTTTTCTTTTTTTTTCCCCTCTGTCTTCACAGACAAGGTAGCTCCCAGACTTCTGTACTAAGCAACAGAGTATGAAAAGGAGGTGGGCAGCCCACAATGGAGAAAGAACAGGATAAGAACTATTTAGAAAGGTTAGACATGCATTAAATCCGGTCCCATGGATTTGTGTATCAAACGGTGCTGAGGGAGTTGCCAGATGTCATTGAGGAGCCTTTGGCCATTGTTTTTGAAAACTTGTGGAGATAGGTGGAGGGCCTGGATGATTGGAAAAAGGCAAATGCAGTGCCCATCTTTAAAAAAGGGAAGAAGGCCAATCCAGGGAACTACAGACTGGTCAGCCTCACCTCAGTGCCCAGAAAAATCATGGAGAGGATCCTCAGGAAAGCCATGTTGTAGCACTTTGAAGAGTGGAAAGTGATCAGGAATAGTCAACATAGATTCATCAAGGGCAAGTCATGCCCAGCCATCTGGATTGCCTTCTATAATGAGGTAACTGGCTCTGTGGACATGGGGAAGTCAGTGAATGTGATATACCTTGACTTTAGCAAAGCTTTTAATAAAGTCTCCTACAGTATTATTGCCAGCAAGTTAAGGAAGTATGGATTGGGTAAATGGACTGTAAAATGGATAGAAATTGTCGGGTTCAATGGGTAGTGATCAATGGCTCAATGTTTGGTTGGTGGTCGGTTTCAAGCAGAGTGCCCTAGTCAAGTGTGTGCCCTTGTAGCCAAGAAGGCTAATGTCATTTTAGGGTATGTTAGGAGGAGCATTTCCAGCAGATCTAGAGAAGTGATTATTTCACTTTATTAGGCCCTGGTGAGGCCACATCTGGAATATTGCATCCAATTATGGGCCCTCCACTGCAGGAAAGATGTTGACGCATTGGAGAGGGTGCAACAGAAGGCAATGAAAATTAAGGGGCTGGAGCACATGACCAAGAGGACAGGCTGGGGGATTTGAGCTTATTTAGTCTTCAGAAGAGAAGACTGGGGGTGGGGGAGCAGATTTGATAGCAGCCTTTAACTACCTGAAGGGAGGTTCCAAAGACAATGGAGAGAGGCTGTTCTCAGTAGTCACAGATGGCAGAATGAGGAGCAATGATCTCAAGTTGCAGTGGAAGATGTCTAGGTTGGATATTAGGGAAAACTATCCCACTAAGAGGGTGGTGAAGCACTGGAAAGGTTTACCTAGGGAGGTAGTGGAATATCCATCCCTAGAGATTTTTAAGTTCCAGCTTCACAAAGACTTTGTTGGGATGATTTAGTTGGGGTTGGTCCTGCTTTAGGCAGGGATCTGGACTCTATGCTCTCCTGAGGTCTCTTCCAACCCTAGGATTCTATGAATGTTTGGATTTAGGACTACATGCAAAGAAGGATGGTCAAAGATGCTTATTATTGCAGAAGTACTGTTTTGGGGCAGTGCACAGGAAACCTGAGCACAGGTCTACCTCTATTATACATAGCAGTAGCTGTGCTCTTCAGGCTTACTCCCAGTGACTAGCTAAGGCCATGACTGGATGTTCTACAAATGTAAGGATACACCAGGCAAACTCTTTTATACGGGGAAAGCATGTCAGTCACAGGGGCTATGACAGGGGCTCTCCTACTGCTCCAAGTTATTGTCCCCTTCACCTTAGAGCACCTTTTTTGATAGGACTCTTACTTGTGTGCCAGGAAAATAATCAGTGTATATATGTCTTTCCCAATGGAAATGTGGATAAAGTTGTCAAATGTGCTTATGACTCATTTTCAGAAGTGATGTGGGAGCTTGAATTTCAATGGCACTCAATCTCCTAAATCACTTGGGTACTTGAAAAAAATACTTTGTCTTCATCTAAACAACTTGTATAAGCTATGTTATAGATGTGTTCTCTGTAACACAGAGCAAAAAAATTTGACCTAAAGCTTCAACTTTCCCTTCTTATCCTACAATTTGTAAACTTTTGTCATCATTTCAATAGAAAATTGTTATATTTTTACAGCGAATATATTGCAATACAGACTTTTGATGGTGGTTTGGTAATGTAAAATTTTATGCCATATGAATGGAGACTGTAAAACAAAAAACAGCTATAATAATTTCAACAGCATTCAAAGCACCGGTTTAAAAAAATCAGTGACTTACCAAGTGGATAAGGAAAAAAAGTCAATAATAGGAAAATTACGTTTAAGCTATGGAGAAAGTATTGTACAAAGAAGAGTAAAATGAACTATTTTAAAAGAATATTTTAACAGGATCCTTTTTTAAAGCACAAAAGGGGGGAAACTGTTATTTTAAAATAATCAGGGTGGGTCAGGCAAACAAACGCAGTTCGTCAGGCAAACAAACGCAGTTCCTCAGGCATGAGCATGGAGGGGGGAGACTGCTACCTGCTATGTGGCGTGGCAGGGGGGACACGGGCCCTCCCTACTCCACTGCATTGCAGCCTAGGGCCCTAGGGTCCACTGTCACTGAGGTCAGCGGAGATCCAGCCTGCAACATGCTGACACATTCTAGAATGTTATGAGATCCGCCTGACAATTGTTGGTTTCCCCTGGGCCACTGCGTAACTCCCCCTCAGCATCTACCTGACACCACACTGGCTGTTGGTTCTTGGGAATGTGGCAGGGCGTAGAAGGTCTCCTCTTCAGAGCAAGGGCCCAGTAGACTAGGCCAGTCCTCAGCCTCTCCATGGTCCTCAGTGCCCTCCTGGCTTGAGAGCTGCTTCCTCCATCAGCTGATAGCCTATTGAGCTCTTGGGCTGGGCTTTTGTGCTCCCTGCCCTGAACCTTGGCCTTTGTGGAGTTAAAGGGGAAGGACCAGGCTCAGCCCACCAGGGCTTGGAGAGGGGTTCTTCCCCCTTGGGGTCAGTGAGCAGCCACACCTGTTCATTACAATGCCAAAAAATATTTCTTTTTATCAAAAAGTGCTACAGGTTGGACCTCCCTTAACTGGGAGTCCCTGGTCCAGCAGCATCCATGGTCCAGCACTGACCAAAGATGTTCCTGTACTACAGAGCTCAGGAAAAGGGAGGTCTATAGACCAGGGCAAGGGTGCCATATGGGGTACCAGCGACTCAGCTGGGAGCCCAGTGTTGGTGGGGAAAGGGTGGATGGTCAGTATGATGGGGCGTTCTGACCCCAATGGAGCTTCCTGGCCCCAGCAGCCATGGAGCTCTGTCCCCAGCCCCATTCTGGCTCCAGTAGCCCAGGAACTCCATCCCCACTGGCAGCTAGGAAGCTCTAGCCCTGGCCCTTCTCACCAGCCGTGGAGCCAGCTGGTTGTAGAGCTCTGGCCTGGCTGTGGAGGTCCAGCAGTGGTGCTCCAGCCCCAGAAGTAGCAGGGCCAGCAGTATCTACAGAACCCTAGGGCGCTGGTGCAGCAGCAGAGGTAGGCTGGAGTCCTAACTTAGTGGCTGCATGGGCTGTGAGGGGAGAGTCCTCATCCAGGACCAGTCAGGTTCTGAGGGTGCCGGACCAGCGAGGTCCAACCTGTAGTATTAAAAACAGAGCATTGTCTCTAAAGTGCTAATAACTGTGCAGTTCAACTCCATTGGAGTTAAGGGTGAGATCCCAATGTATCTTAGATTTATACTAAGATATTATCCAGGCTCTGATAGTTTTAACAGGGATGATCTGGTCTGGCTTCCAATAAGATTAAAAAGGAAACACAATGACTTGTAGCATATCAGAAAAAATTAAACAGAAACAAACTTGAATCAGATTGATGGGATCCTTTTGGCTATCAGGAAGTGAATTCCTTGATACTTTGTGTGAGAGAATCTCTAAATATCCAGGATTCCCCTCAAAATCAGTCAGTTTGAGAGTATGTCTCTATTAATGACTGGATTAATGGGGCCACGATTGATCCAGCAGGGATTGCTGATCACTTTGCATGTCAGCTACAATACTACATCAGACTGAGAAGTGCAAGGGGAGTTGGCGGGAGAGTTTCTCCTGTCAACGCACCACACTAAAGTCGCTGTTATAAGTGTTTCTAAGTACGTCAACTTGAACTATTTTATTCATGTAGCTGAAGCTGCATAACTTAGATTGATCTTCCTGGTAATGTGGACTAACACTTTCAAGAGTGACCGCACGATGTGCTTGAAGTAGGAGGAAGCAAAGTATTATCTGGCTTGCTGGGGGAATGGATATATCATTTGGTGTGTGTGGAGGGGAGAGGCATGGATGCCATTGCAAAAGCAAAGTGGTGTTACTGACTCATCTAGGGATGGGAAGGGAAAAGGTTTAATAAAGGCAGACACCCTTTTCCCTGGACCAGATAAGGCAGCTCCTGCCCTTGGAAGTAGCAGAATACCAGGTCTGGTCAGGACAGGACCCACTGTGGGCATTGCAATAGCTGCTGCTTTCTTGCAGGCTGGGATTTCCTCACCAACAGATTTGCCAAGCAGAGTGAGGTCTTTTCCCACCTTCTCCACAGTGGGTTTAGAGAGACTTTGTTAGTGTGAATACAGTAGGGAGTTAGGCTATAATGTCGCAACTTTGTATGTAAATGCGGTGTGGCTGTCCAGTATAGGTAGTGTGTGTGTGTGATACAGCAATCAGATAAATGAGGTGGCTGGAGCAGACCAAGGGTCAGGGTTGGAGTGCCTATAACTGGCATAGCAGGGAGTCATTCCCACTTTCCTTTACAGCCTGCCTTGCCTCTCATGTGAGAAGTAAAGTGATAAGTTCCCTGCAGAGGGTTGGCTGGAGAGCAGGATAGAAAAATGGTGGGACTGGTAGATGTTTAAATAGTCCTGGAGTTATTTGCACTATATACTTGTATCTATTGGGTAGTCCCAGACATCCAAATATAAAGTTGAAGCCTAACTGAACCCTTTTTACTCCTTTAAGTTCATTTATCTTATCACTGCTTCTGCCCTCCACCCACACACACACCTAGAGTACCTGTACTGGACATCTACACCACACTTATGTATTGAGTTCTGACTTCATAGCCTGGGTTCTTTCTCTAACAAAGACCCTTTGAATCCACTGTGGAGAAGGTGAACCACCCCCCCCCCCCCCACACACACACACACTCTGCCTTGGGTAATCTGGTGGCGAAGGAATAATTCCTTCTCAACCACCAGCCCTCAAGAAAGGAGCAGTGAGTGCAATGCCTACAGTGGGTCCTTCCCAGACCAGGTATTTTGCCATGTCCAAGGGCAGGAACTAGTGCATACTGAGACATAATAGCCTAATTCTCTGCTCTATTCACCCTAACAAAGTGCCCCCAAACCTAGCATCTCATGTTCTTCTTTGGTATATCTGAACAATTCTAATCTATTTATACTAAATCAAGCTTCCTTTTTTCTTTTCTTTTTCTTTTTTCTTTCCTAATTCTTTAGTCATTATGTTGAAGGGCCTTTTCTTAAAGTTGCACGATTACATGAAATAAAAAAAGTTTATATCCCATATGTATAAAATAAGAAAGGAAAATATAACACTTTGGGGGAAATTAAAATTGTTGAAATAGTTAAAATAGCACATCATTTTTAATAGGCAGTAACAAAGTGAAAACTATTCTGTGTAACTAAGTACTTAATTCACTGGAAAATACAAAGCAAGATGATTCTGCAACCAAAACAACAAAATCAGTTGAAACAATAAAAGTAATAATATGCTTTTTCTTGTTCACTCACATGTACAAACTGACAAAAACAGTCACAATTAGTATGGAAATTTATTAACATCCTCTGGTTTGGAGCATTACTTTAGTTACTTTCTTAATGCACTCCATTAATTATATAGTTCCAAGTTAAAAATACATTGTTTTGTTTCAGTTGGGGGTTATACTTTCAGAACAGAATGTGTGGGATTTAGTTACACTACTGTCTTCGGGTAATTAAATTCTGCATACTTTAATTCCCCTCTCTAATTTTAAGAATTGTGGTATTGGTCACCATGAAAGCAATAATATATGTTGTGTGGGATGTATGGTGTTGTTTTGTTTTGGGTTTTTTTACTATTTTACTTCAGATATGGCCATATTTCAGTGATGGGTACAGACGTACTCCCAAAAGCAGCTTGCAAACTCCCTTCATCTCAAGCCCTGTTGTGCCGTCCCCTCCATTCTCTGAAGACAGAGTACAGGGTGGGGAGGGAGGGCACCCTGAAATAAGCGTTCCCTCCTCTACTTTCCCTTCCCTACCCTTCACAGCAAGCAGGAGGTTGGGGAGGGGGATGAGGAGGTGGCAGCTCTGCAGAAAAGGGCAGGAAGTGTGCCGCAGTGAGAAGAAAGGCAGCTGAAATGCTGTGCTTAGTAGTGCCTTGGCCAAACCTGTCAGGATCACCTGTCAGAGGCTCCAGAATCAATCAGTAGATCCCGATCTACTGGTTGGTGACCATTGTTCTACTTCCTACATATGAACGGGGCTGGCCCACAACATTTTGGTACCTGAGACAGGGAGCTCAAATTACGCCCCCATGCCCCCTCGCTTTGAAAGGTCTCAGAACTTTTAAAGGTCTCAATTCTCAGGATCCTAGTGGCGCCCCCCCATCCCTAGTCTGGCACCTGAAGCGGCCGCCTCAGTTCACCTCATGGTAAGACCAGCCCTGCATATGAGGTATGTGTCTCTTTCATGATGTCTGCTCTGAAATCTACTGGAAGTTCTGCTTGGTCATCTTTCTCCAATGGTAATATGGGTAAGATCCAGTGACATATGCTTCATTCCATCTGGTTGATGCTGGAGTATGAATAATTTTACTTCCTGGAGCACCCTATCCTGTTGAGTGGTTTTCTGGATTGCCTGGAGCCTCACACTGGAAATGCAAAGATATTGTATGCAATCTCTTTTGCAGGGAATGAATAGTCTTGTTTCCCTGAACACAGTAGCAATCAAAGAATAGGAGATAGTTTCACAGATTCAAAGCCCTTCTTGCCAGGGCTCAACCCAAAAAGCTCTTTCTCTAGGTTTTTTTTTTTTTTTTTTTTTTTTTTTTTTGTCTGGGTCAGGTTGTGTCTGGCTTTCGGCTGTCTTTTGTGTTCTGTGCTGTTCCTCTTCTTTTCCTCTCTCACACCTCTGCTCAATACCTAACCAAGACCCTCTTCCATAAAGTTCAAATTCCTGTGCAGTGTCACAGGTAATTTTGTTTTTGGCCCTGACGTGGGCTTGTTTTTGGAGTACAGACTTTCATAAAGGTGCTTAGCTATTTTTAAATGCAAGGAAGCTAGATTTAACAACCAGCTTCAATGATATTTTTGGCAATTCACAACACCACCCTCCATCTTAGCCTTGCCCGTCTTCCTGATGTGTCCTAAAATGGTAAGATTTAACAACCCATTCCAGACAGAAGCAAAATAAATAATTTAACAAATTACAAATGATACAGGCTTCATTATTTTCATAGTGTCTTTCTGTCAGGATATTTTCATGCCACAAGCACAACAATTTTACTCCCATCTAAATCATATGAATTTTTCATTCCTTGTTAGATTTCCTTTCAGACAACCAAGTAGCCACTTACAATATGCTCTTAAAGTGCACCTATTGTTTCTGTGCAATTTTCTGACTGAGACAGATTCTTCTCATTTGTTCTAATGGGGGACTCATTACAGGATTCCTAGCTTCAACTTCCACAACTAAATTCTCAATTTCTGGGAGCTGCCACACTGAAATCCTGCCCTCCTGATGCCATCTCAGATGATCCTGCTGGATAATTTTGGGTTTAATGATGAATTTCAACTATCACCGTTACAGCATTTTGTTTACCCAGTGTTGTATAGCATCCCTTTCAAGGTTTATCCAGCTTAGAGCCCCTACATTTCTTTCACTCCAGACCAGATCTGTTATTTTAATAGTCTCCCTGTATAACCTCGGGACCTTCTTTTTAACATTGAGCTGACTTCTGTAACCATTTCCTACTGGTTTCTCCCATGTGTTATATAATATTTTATTTTTAAACTCTAAGCCTTCCCACTGTGACCAGATAGATTGTACTGTGATATTGTAAGTGAACACTATATATCAGGTTCACTGTGTTTGCCAGTTGATTTTCCAATCACAGACTCATAAAATACTAGAACTGTAAGGGACCTCGAGAGATCATCAAGTCCAGTCCCCTGCCCTCATGGCAGGACCAAGCACCATCTAGATCAGTGGTCCCCAACCTTTTGAGGTTGTCGGGCACCAGGGGGCGTGGCCGTTGGCCCGCCGGGCGCCAGGGGGCGGGGACACTTGTGCGCCCGGGAGCGGGCCCCCCCCTTGCCGCATGCCCGGGGACGGGCCCCCCCAGCCACGCGCCCGGGGGCAGGGCCCCCTCCAAGAGCCACGCGCCCGGGGCCGGCCCTCCCCCCCGCCGCGCGCCCAGGGCCGGTGCCCGGGGCCGGCGTTCCCCCCCGCCACGTGCCCGGGGCCGGCGCTCCCCCCCGCCCCCTCCACCGAGTGCCGCGCGCCCGGCGCTCCCCCCGCCAAGCGCGCTCCCCCCGCAAGCGCCCGTGTGCCATGTGCCCGGGGCCAGGCCAGCCCCAAGCACCTGGCGGGTGCATTGAAATGCCCCCGCGGGCGCCATGGCGCCCGCGGGCACCGTGTTGGGGACCATGGATCTAGATCATCCCTGATAGATGACTGTCTAACCTGCTCTTAAATGTCTCCAGTGATGGAGATTATACAACCTCACTAGGCAACTTATTCCAGGGTTTAACCACCCTAACAGTTAGGTAGGTGTTCCAATCTATGACTCCCTTACTGCAGTTTAAGCCCAATGCTGCTTGTCCTACCATCAGAGGCAAGGAGAACAATTCCCCCCCATGCACACACACACTCCCCGTGACACCCTTTTAGATACCTGAAAAACTATTAGCACATTCCCTCTGTTTTCTCTTTTCCAAACTAAACAAGCCCAATTCCTTTAGCCTTCTGTCATAGCTTATGTTTTCTAGACCTATAATCATATATGTTGCTCTTCTCTGGATCTTCTCCAATTTCTCCACATCTTTCTTGAAATGTGGTGCCCAGAACTGGACACAGTACTTCAACTGAGGCCTAAACAGTATAGACTAGAGCAGAAGAATGACTTCTCATGTCTTGCTTACAACACTGCTGTTAATACATCCCAGAATCATGTTAGCTTGTTTGCAACAGTGTCACGCTGTTGACTCATATTTAGCTTGTGGTCTGCTATGACCCCAGATCACTTTTTGCAGTACTCCTCCCTAGCCAGTCACTTCCCATTTCATATGTATGAAACAAATTGTTCCCTCCAAAGTGGAGTACTTTGTATTTGTCCTTATTAAACTCCATCCTATTTACCTCAGACCATTTCTCCAGTTTGTCCAGATCATTTTGAATTTTGACTCTATCTTCCAAAGCAGCTTGGTATCATCTGCAGACTTCATAAGTGTACTCTCTATGCATCATCTAAATCGTTGATGAAGACCAAAATAGACCTCTGTGGAATCACACTTTTTATGCCCTTCCAGCATGACTGTGAACCATTAATAACTACTCTCTGAGAACAGTTATCCAGCCAGTTATGCACCCACCTTATAGTAGTCCCATCTAAGTTGTATTTGCCTAGTTTATTCATAAGATGGTCATGCAAGACCATATCAAATCCCTTACTAAAGTCTAGATATACTATGTCCACTGCTTTTCCCTCATCCGCAAGACTTCTTATCCTATCAAAGAAAGCTATCAGATTGGTTTGACATGATTTGTTCTTTATAAATCCATGCTGGCTGTTACCTATCACCTTATAATCTTCCAGATGTTTGCAGATGAATTCCTTAATTATGTGCTCCATTATCTTTCCTAACATAGAAGTTAAACTGATTGTAGTTTCCTGGGTGGTTCTTATTTCCCTTTCTTTATATAGGCACTATATTTGCCCTTTTCCAATCATCTGGAATCTCTCCTGACTTCCATGATTTTTCAAAGACGATAGCTAATGGCTCAGATACCTTGAGCTCCTTGAGTATTCTAGGATGCATTTCATCAGGTCCTGGTGATTTGAAGACATCTAACTTGTAATTTTTAACTTCTTCTGTTTTTATTTTATCTTCTAAACCTTCCACTAGCATTCACTATGTTAGGCATACCTTCATCATCAAACTTCTGGGTGAAGACAGAAACAAAGAAGTCACTAAGCACCTCTGCCATTTCCATGTTTCCTGTTATTGTTTCACCCTCTTCATTGAGCAATGGGCCTACCCTGTCCTTGGTCTTCCTCTTGCTTCTAATATATTTATAGAATGCCTTCTTGTTACCCCTTATGTCTCTAGATAGATTGAGCTCATATTTTGCCTTTGCCTTTCTAATCTTGCCCCTGCATACCTGTGTTGTTTGCTTATATTCATTCCTTTGTAATTTGACCTAGTTTCCACTTTTTATTATGACACTTTTTTATTTTTAGATCATGCAAAATCTCCTGGTTAAGCCAAGGTGATATTTTGCCATACTTTCTATCTTTCCTATGCAGTGAAAGAGTTTGCTTTTGGGGTCTTAATAATATCCTCTGAATAATTGACAGTTCTCTTCAGTTATTTTCCCTCTTACTCTTGCTTCCTATGGGACCTTACCTGCCAGCTCTCTGAGTTTACTAAAATCTGCCTTCCTGAAATCCATTGTCTCTATTTTGCTGTTCTCCCTTATACCATTCCTTAGAATCATGAACTATATGTTTTCACATGGTATACTGTTATCAGGATCATCTGACTGGGAAGTTTTTGTTGCTATGGAGTCCAATCTTACAATCTCATGTCCATTGTTCCAGGAATATGGACACTATTGCAAATTAAAGGAAGAGAAGCACACTTAGATCAATGAATTTCTAGCTCCTCTGCTTGGGGCAGGGTTTGCAATTAGCCTTCTAATAAGGCCATCTGGAAAAGGCATCAGTATTACCATGCTTATGCCAGGCCTCTGTGTAATTATGAAAACAAAGCACTATAATTTCAACCACTTGGCAAGCTATTCCTCAAGATTCCTGAATCAAAAGAACCATTGCAGGGAAGCATGGTCTATCCTGATCATAAACTCCATCTCATGTAAATAGCAAGGAGAATTTTCTATAGATTTAACAACTGCTAGAAATTCCTTCTGGTAGCATAATAATTTCTCTCAGGAGAACTTTTTGCTGTACTAAACCACCATTCTCTAATGTCTTTTGTTGACTTGTGTCAGTACTTTCCCCAAACATAAGCACCAGCATCTGTGTCCAATAAGAAAGAGGTTTTGAAACATGACTAGGTCAATACACAAGTCACTTGAGCCTTTTTTCAACTCAGAGAATGCTAAATCAGATTCTGCTGACCACTGAAATATTTTCTCTCTCTCACCCAAGTTTTACAGTGAGTCTACAATATTGAAAAATCACAAGTAAATCTTCTATAACAGAAGAGCTCTACAAAACTCTTCACATCTGTGAATTTCTGGACATTGTCTAGCACTGGACAGCCTCAAGCTTTTTTTTTTTTGTCAGTGAAAATTCCCTCCACCCTCCTCTCTTACTGATTATGCACCTCAGGTAACTTAGTTCTTTTTTAAATAACTTGTATTTCATTAGGTTTATTTTAAATTATCACAGGCCTCATCCTTCTGTGCAGTTTTTCCTCTTTTCTATAGACCTCCATCTACTTGCTGATACTTATTTTTGAGATCCATTGTGGAAACCAGACTTCCAAGAGATTATCTAATCAAGGTAATGCATAAAAATCCTTGAACGTGACTTTTAGTTTTCTACAGTTATACAAAATCTGGTGCTTCCATATTTTTTCTTAACCAGCACCATGGGTAGGTTCCAAGAATTGGTGGAAGCCTATTATGCATCCTGGTACATTTCTTCTCTAGCCTGTAATGCCTTTTTTTCTTTGCTTCTGGTGAACGGTAAAGTAGTTATTTAATTGGTTAAATTCACTACTATCAGTCTTGTTGACCAGGACAGGACAACTTATATTTTTGTTGGATTTGGAGAATCACTTGTTCTTTCTAACCAAAAATGCGATTAGAGCATTCTTCAGCTCCTCACTTAAGAATACAAGCTTGTGCTAGAACAGCTCCAAAAGAAACTTTGGAAAAACACTTATTTTCTTCCCCATTGAAGTTTTCTTCTATACCTTACTAGAACCATTGTTCCATGTTTTACAACTATAGTTTACTTTTATGCTGCTTGATGCTTGTCAAAAATACTCAGCAAATGGAAGTAATCCATGTTTGCTTCAGAGCCACAAGAGCTAAGCTAAGATGTGTCTGAGACCCTTGGTCTCAAAATAGCTTTTGGTCACTCCCCATGTTTCCTTTGCAGGAAACTGAACACAGCATATAACTGTTAAGAAAGTTTCTGCCTCTGGAGGTAGGATAATTTGTTCATGCAAACAAATAGGTTACAGATCCTTGTCTTAACTTGGACACATCTTTAAATGGAATTTCCACAGATTGAATTTTTAAGACATCTTTCCGGGCTTGATTACACCGTTGTTAGCTATAATGAAATCCGAAATCATTATTAGCTCATCCACTATTTTGCATGCCCAGATTTCTTACTCGTATTCCAAAGGCCCAGTTTTTTCTTCTTTTGAGCCGAGTTAGGTGAATATGTTTGTACATTCCTGGGACCAATAATTTATGGCTGAGTTAGTGGATGCCTGTGCACTTCACAGATCCTATTACATATTCTATAGCCATACTCCTGTTATTGTTCAGTTGCCCAGATCTAAACAAAAGTTGGACCTAGGCCCCTTTAACTTGGTATTGCATGAAGAGGATGAAGGACTTTCACTAGACATTTGTGATGTTATGTCCTGAACATCCTTATATTTATAGCAGTCCTCTTTTTGCAGCAGTCCTCTTTTCACAGTACCAGTTTAACTAAATGGCTTGCTTTTTTACTAATTTCTCTTGTTTTACAGAGCAAATTTATCACCTTCTCTAATCATTGAACATGTTATGAATCAGATTAGAATCCCCTTTCCATCATACATTCTGGTAGTTCTTATTGGTATCTGGATATGCCAGGAATACAAGTCTCTGCAAGTCCTGCTCTAGTTCAGGTATTTTTTTCTCATTTCTTCTAACTGTAAACTATGTCCTAACTAGCTCAGACTAATGGCTGGCTCCAAACAACATATCAAGGGCTTATACCATGGTTTGGAGAGCTAAATGACTAATTTTCTTTTCTGGGCATAATTTTTCAGGACCATCAGCGTAGAGCCCCCTAAGCTGTCAGCTAAGAAGTTCTTTTTCTGTTTCTTTCCAAGCACTTATTTGGCCTATGATGTTGAACTGAGTTAAATAAGCCTCCCATGGAGTTTTTCCCTCAAAGTCTTTGCATTATTTAGTCTGGGATAATCTAACCTCTCCTTCTGGGTCTCTGCGGATTAAAACTGGAGGTAGAAAATTTCTATGAATGTCTTGTCTTAAACAACTCCTCTAGCTAATCCAGTTCTGCTTCCAGATGACTGAATTCCACTTTGAGCTGTAACTCGTTGATTTCTCAAAATGATTTTTCATGTCTTTTAGTTCTTACTGCAGTTCCTTTTTGTTAGCAGTTTCCCAGTTCACCAGGGATTTCTTGGTAAACCACCTAGTCCATTAGAGTCATGTAACTGATCACCTCTTCAATATCTCTTGCCATTCCAGACAGGAAGTTTTGAAGTTGGGCTTCCCAATCTGGATGTTTTGTACTTGCAGCTTCTAAACTATTTCATCTCTGCATACAGATTTTCATTCATTTCTAAGAAACATTTAATTCTTGTCCTAAATTTTGTTTTAATTCCTTCTGGCCATTTGTGATTTCTGCAAGCAACTCCATTAATTTGTTCTGGTTCAACAAAAATACAAGGTCACAATTTTTCTTTAGAAATTGGCTCCCACTCTTTAAACCAATGGTTCCCTTTTTGATATCGGGGTTGGTTAAAATTCAGGGCCCTATGGGTTGTTGCTGTTAAGAGGAGTGTAACATGGTGTGACTCACCACCAGGGCACGTCCTCCTGGTCACCTGGGAATTAGCTCATTGGTGGTGGAGCTCCCCCTTCTGGCTGGTGTCATGCCTTCTGTTAGCTATTTTTCTCAACCTCTGTGTTAGGACCCACATCCCTCCCAGACAATGGTGTCCTCCCTCCGGGTACTGCCCCGCCACAGTGCCCCCACACTCTGGGGTCCTCACCCTCTAGGAACCTCCCAACCCTCTATGTCCACCTTGTGTCAATGACCCACTGCCAGTCTTCAGCTAGCCCCTTACCTCACGAGCAAACTGCAGTCTGAAATGGCCACTCATCATTGGCAAGGGGGTGTGGACCTGCTGTCTTTGCTTATTCTGGCTGCCTCTTTGCAACTCTAGTAGCTCCAGTTCTTGCTTCAGGCCCTGCAGCCTGGGAGTTTTCCTGGCCAGAACTTCCCCAGCCCTGACTGCCTTTCCCCAGCGCTGCTCTAACTACAGCCCTAGTATTCTCAGGCCTTGTCACTGGAAGCCTTCATTTATACAGCCCTCAGCTGAGCCCTAATTGGCTCATACTGGCCACAGTTGCTGGCTGCACAGCTCCACTGCTCCAGCCCTCTCCCAGGGCTGGGTTTTAACCCTTAAAGTGCCAGTGTGGGACAGATACCCCATCACAAGAAGAAACTGACAATGGATTGGGTATCATTGTTATCCTTTTCACAAAGACTGTACAAAGTCCTCTGACCCTAACCATAGGAGAAATAGATAGTTTCTATTCCATGTCATTTCTGTCAGCACAGTGATGAAGTTTCTCAGTGCAGCACGCTGTTCAGGCTTGCGTCTAACTTTGTTTTTCTCTGTTTTGAATTCTAGTCAATCTTACACACACACACACCTCTCTTTCTCTCTCTCTTTCTCAAAATAATACCCTACCAAGTCTCCATTTCATGTAGTTCAAATTCTTGAGTAGACTCACATGTGCCTTTTTTGGATGATGGCATTTGTCTGTGTTATATTCTCCATGATAGGGATTGTTTGCCAGAACTAAAGCCACTATAGATAAACATAAGTTACTTTGCTTTAACAGAAAACAATAATTTGTGGTACAAAAATATTAAACATTCTTGGAAATGCAATAATTCTAGGTAAAGCATCTCCATAAAGTGACAGTCCCAGGCCCTGAAATTCTCAGGCAGTCATTTACATCTGAGAGCATATGTTAAAAATGTTGGCTTCTATACAAAGCTTGTGGACTAATTCATAAAGCAGTATCTGTGCTCAAGTGGGCCATCTAGCACTTTAATTGTGGGCAGCTGTAAAACTACTTTACACAGTATGCTGCTAGAATAACAGGCACATAAAGACCTATGGATTTTATGAGAAATGTGAACAGGTCCTTAGATTCAAACACAAAGCAATGGAAGCAACTTTGCAATCAGAGAAAAAGGTTTTAGCCAAGACAAAAAAAGCTGGCAAGTTTTCCAGTACCAATTGTTACTCCCTCCCTAGCTAGTTATAATAGGTACTTCAAGCCCACAGCAAATAGTAGAGGCAACCATTACACAACCCATCTGGAAAAACATTAATTCCCATATATGTTTGTAAAATCATTTTACACAGATGTGTAAAATATGTGACCTATATAATTGGCAGGATTTCATGCAATAAATACTATGAAACAAGATGCATTTAGAACATACGTGCCATGTCTCTGGTAAATGGTATTCCAAACATGTCTGGGCTGGCCCAATCAACTTGATAATCCATAATGTTCCTTTAATTTCTACACATGGTTTGTCGGAAATTCCCACTAAAAAGCATTCTAGTAGCAAACATTCTAGAAAATATGTATTATTTATATATTCAATATACTAGAAAGTATTCTAGTATATGTACATGAACGAGAGAGATTAGTGTTTAAAAGCAAAAACAATTTGGTAATGCATAGGGTGTGAGGTAATAGCTACCTTTTATTGGGTCAACTTCTGTTGGGGAGAGAGACAACAGAAGTTGTTCCCTTCAAAGTCATTATATCTTATTTAACAGAGCAACTCAGGATGGGGAGGGAAGAAAAATAATGTAAAGCTATCAGAGCTCTACCTTCACTGAGCAACAAGTTCTGTGCTCTGACTTTTAGAAGCAAAATATATGATTTTGCCTCTTGTCTTTCAACTGCTCTGCATAATGCTGTTGCACATCTTTGACCATCTATATACAATTTCTGCATTATATGTCTGATTTATAATCCTTGGTTTTCCCTCCCCTAGTAAAGACCAACACCATATTTTCCCTTCTCCAGCAAGGCTAGATATATTATTCTGAGACCACTGTCCTTACTTCTATAATAGTAGCTAGTAGTCATATGTAGTGTCCTAAAGACCAATGACATTGTTACCAATGTACTGTGCATGAATAAAAGAGTTGGAGAAAAATATTTTAATTTTGCTGCTACCATTCCTGTACTATTTGTTAGACAGCCTGTAGAATCTGTCAAGGTAGTGTAATCACAAGAACAATGAGCATATTTGGACTGTAACTAAGGTGCCTCTTCTATTAGCCCTTCTATACCTTTACTGATTTCGGTGTCTTTATTCATAAACAGAGTACAAAATTACATGTTCTTCTCCAGAATTAGAATCCCAATTCTTCCCTTGGGTGCAAACATAATGTTCCTAATATAGGAGTCTAAGGTATATGATGGTAAAATTTGGTCTAAGAAACACTTGAAAGGCTTGGGGGTGTGATTTTGAAAGCATACTAACATGCTGGTCCAAATAGACATTTCTGGTGTATTTTAACATAGTGCTATTTGAAACTGGGAATTTTTTGTGTTCACCTGCAGGGTCTACGTGGACCAATTAAAGTGCAACTATTGGTGTGCTTTAGAAATCACACTTCCCTAGAGTGCATTAATCTACTGTATCAACAAGCCCTTAGTCTTTGATGCATTGTGCCATTTCATATTTTACATTACCTTTTACATCTCATTGGAATAGCTGAAAAATTAAATGGCTGCCACTAAGATTTAGGGCCCAATCCTGCTCCCATTAAAATAAATGGGAGCTTTGCTATTTTGGGGAACTTGGACCTGCAGTTTTCTTTAGATCAAGAGCCTGTTATTCTTTAAGGTCTATAAACCAGCTAGCATACATGCACAGTTGTTGCTATGTATGTTATAGTATTCCCATTCTTGATTTTTTTTTTAATTGTTGAGGTACTTTTCAAATTAAAATATCAGGTAGTAATGAGCATTAAAATATCAGGTAGTAATGACATCTGATTTTTTTCCCTTGTTATTTACCACATCCATCGTTTGGAAACACTCCGGGTATGTCTACACTGCCACCCTAGTTCGAACTAGGGTGGCTAATGTAGGCAATCGAAGTTGCAAATGAAGCCCGGGATTTAAATATCCCGGGCTTCATTTGCATCTTGCTGGGCACCGCCATTTTTAAATCCCCGTTAGTGCGGACTCCGTGCCCGCGGCTACACACGGCATGCAGTAGGTAGTTCGAATTAGGCTTTCTAATTCGAACTACATACTCCGTGCCGCATGTAGCCGCGGGTACGGAGTCCACGCCGCATGTAGCCGTGGGCACTGAGTCCTCACTAACGGGGATTTAAAAATGGCGGCGCCCGGCAAAATGCAAATGAAGCCCGGGATATTTAAATCCCGGGCTTCATTTGCAACTTCGATTGCCTACATTAGCCATCCTAGTTTGAACTAGGGTGGCAGTGTAGACATACCCTCCCTGATTTAGAGCCATGAAGTTATTGCCATTGAGAATAAGGATTCTACTGTTATATGTGGCACAGCTAAGCAATAGTTAATAGTATTCTAATATTGTCCCTCATCAGGTGAGAAATTAAACTTCCTTTTGAATTTGTACACTGTGCTATAGATAGGTTAAGGAATAAAGATCTTGTTATAAGGAGCTATAATTTCTAAAGGAGGGAGAAGGAGGGGGGAAATTCTATTTCATATCTAATTTATCCTTTACATGGGTGCAAATCCCTACTTTTTAGCAAAAATTAAGAGCATATGTTTCAGAACTCAGTCCTAATTTGCAATGATTTGCTTCAGTAAAACCACTTATATCAGTATTGTTAATCTTAATGGTTTCAAGTGACCCATGTTCTAATAATCCAGACCATCAGTTGAGTGCAAATATCTTTTTTCTAATTAAGAATATTTGACCACAAGAGGGAGTTCCTTGCCAACTGTTTACTTATCATAAAAGAAGCAAGTATTAATGTTACAAAGAAAAGTAATACATAGAAAATATTTCTACTTCCAGTTGTTTTTTGAGCAAGATAGAAATAATTAATGTAAATATTAAATACCTTTAAATCTTTTGGAATGCAACCTCCACTTCATACTGCAAATCTATACCAATGCCTTGATCTCTTTGAAAAAAAAATATAGCTATTGATTAACAAACATAAAATATACATGATGTTTAAGAGTCTGAATTTTAGTGGTATAACGAAATAATACAGTAATATTTTCTGTATAATTATTACATGAGAAACATATTTTATTCTTTTACTATCATTTAAATATGACATTTTCTTTTTATCTTATACTTGTAAACTGTAACTGAAACCATATGTAATATTAAAAATGTCCTGTGGTTTTAAAGGAAAGTGACTTTAAAGTATATGTTTAGGAAATGCAAACTTATAACCAGTGTTGTTGTATTTAGGCAGGATATATAACCTGTAGTCAACTCCAGTTAATGTAATTGTTTTCTTGCTACCTTTCTCATTGTTTCAAATAGCATTGATATTAATTATTGCAACTGTTCTTAAAACCCAATTGAAGAAAAGAGTGAAATATTTTATGACTTGTTCCTGAAAAAGAAAATGTAGATGCTTTGAAACATTTCCCCATGCTGTGCTAACTATTTTTGACATATCATGCCACATGAAGTCATATTTTTTAGAACATTTTCTGTTAATTTAATCAGAGCTGACAAGCAAAGAAATCAAATCTTTTGGTGACCTGAAAAGCGCCAATAGCTTATTAAAAATGATTTTTCCCACCTGTTTACAGGGAAAACGTGCTGAAAAACAGGAGTATATCACACATTTACATGTATGTCCACTAAACAGAAAAGGAACAACGTTAGTACAGAAGACTCATGGTTTTTCATAACCGGAGAAACCAGATAGTCCAATAAATATAAGGTATGTGATTTCTAGGAAAAATATTAAATTGTTTCTGAGTAGGTATGTAAAAACTAGCCTGTAAATATTCTTCCTGCTCCCAGTTTCCTCATACAAACATGTATTTTGCATTTACCAGTATGCAAAACATAGCTGAGCCACCACTGTGGCCCATTTGATATATGTGATTGGTGAGCCTCAAAAGGCTGGGAGATATGGTTGCTAAAATAGCTCAAATTTCAGACAGTTATCAGAGCATATGCTTTTTATAGGCATGATCCATGTCACTTTTATATCACTTTCCTTGAGCTTTACAAATATTAGCTAATTAAACTTCACAAAGTCTTTGTAAGGTAAGTAAATTCTTTTACCTCCTTATGACTATAAGAACACTTAGAGGGGAAAAAAAAGACCAAACTTTGGAAATGTTACAAATACTCAATAGCTATTTGATCACACAACTGCCCAGTTTCTATGTACATTCTAATTAATTGGAAATATTGGCTTTTTAAAAAATATTAGAAGCTCAGTTCAAGAGTAAACATTGAAATGAATAGAAACTGTGGATGTCTGAAGGTTTGGATTTTATTTCAAATGGTTTACCCATCCCTATCTGGTATAGTTGTTAACAAAATCTTTGAAACACTATATCTCATCAGCCCTCCTTATGTATGATGCAAAATTCAGTCATTCATTTTTTTGATCAAGAGAGGAATATTTATCAAATCAAATGTCATGGTATATTAATCAGAAAAGATGCTATCGTATACATTTAGTTTATTTTGAAGGTTTTAGAATTCAACCAAAATAATTTCCCCTAATTTGAAACATGATAATATATTATCATATGTGTTAGCTACATTAGTTTATTTTTTAAATCTTATTTCCATCTGGAAAGAAGGGATGCATCTATCCCAGATGTGGAAATTAAAAAAAAATCCTCCTTCAAATTTAAAACAAAAGAATAGTGTGAAGACATGTTTTTAAACTGTCCAATTTTGTCCGAGACAATTAAATAAGTACCTAAGCATTTTCAATACTTAATGCAGGGAATACCTTATAAATACTGAGGTAATATTAGCAATGGCAAATTAGAATGTGTCATAGAATCATAGGGACTACAAGGATCATTTAGCCTAACCCCCTACAAAAATGGAGAATATGTCTTCACAGTAAATTATGCCACATGTCAGTATTTTGACTAGAGCTTCACAAGTACAGAGAATATTGGTTATTTTGTGAGTAATACAGTAGTAGAAAACTCCTTTTGCTGATGTGATTTTCTTTAAACTTTTAATAGCAGTCAGAGTTTGTTTTTATATATGAATATGGGCAGCTCATATTCATGGGCAAATGTCCATAGAGATGTGATAAACTGCAGTGTCATTTCATAAGCCATATTTGTCATGCATCTTTGATTGAATCACCTGCACTGTGCACACTAATCCATCTCCACCAAAACTATTTCTAATATTCTAAACCTCGAGCAACTTTGTTGTAGAGACTATATTTAAAACTTGGATTTTTGGTTAATAGAGATGGTGATAGCTGAAGGGAACTCTCTAGAACAAAAGGCTGTGGCAGAGCTTTATATCACAAGCATATGTGTGTTTACCATTTCGCTGGTTAGCTTTTAGTCTCATAATGCTATGATCCTGGAGCCCTTGGTAACAGCATTTGCAATTAATGACTTATTTTATCTAAGGCCAGGTTTACACTATGTGAGAAAGTCAGTGTAAGATATGCAACTCCAACTATAGCGTAGCTGGAGTCAATGTACTTTAAGTTGAATTTCTGTGGCATTCCCAGTGTGGGGGGGTCAATAGCAGAAACTCTCCCATTGATGTCCCTTATTCTTCACAACCTCGTGGCATACCAGGGTTGATGGGGGCACCATCAGTGGTTGATGGACTAGGAAGCCTAGTTCGAACTACCTAGTTCGTGCCGCGTGTAGCTGCACGGCACAGGGTTCGAACGAGCGGGGATTTAAAAATGGCGGCGCCCCGCTTATGCAAATGAAGCCCGGGAAATTCAAATCCTGGGCTTCATTTGCAATTGCAGTATGCCTACATTACCCCGCTAGTTCGAACTAGCGGGGTAGTGTAGACATACCCTTATTTAGAATCTGTTTTGAAATAGCTTTTTTTGAACTTTGGCACATCTACACATCACCACGTTTTGAAATAATGCACTATTATTGAGACATCCCTTAACTCTCGTGGAACAAGGGTTACCAGAATGCCGAAATCGTGTTCCCATTATTTCAAAAAAATATTTCAAAATAATGGGCGGCTTATATAGGTGCAGGGTAGCTATTTTGGGATACCTCTGGTATCCCGAAATAACTGTTCAGTGTAGACGCACCCTTAGAGACCAACAAAAGTACTCCACAGGACTACTCATTGTTTTTAAAGTTATAGACTAACACAGCTACCCCTCTGATGATATATCCTGTAACAGCCAATGGGATGTTACTTAAATAAAATAATTAACATGATATTCAATTGGAATGGCCATTATAAAATATACCTTATTAGATTATATGCAATAAAAAGTAACATATTGTAAATACAACTATATGAAAAATATAATGCCAAATACTTGGCTTCTGTATATTAGCATAGATCTATGACTTTTGTATAGCACTGCTGAATTACAACAGCTGTGAATGTTGTCAATAGTTTCTCTGCTTTTACAGTAGCTGATTTTCAAAGATTAGCAATTTGGCTTTTAAAAGATAATTTAGGAATATTTTGATTACCAGTTCCTGCAAAATGCTATTTTAAAAAATAAAGCCATATTTTAGAAAAGTGTTTTTCTCCTAATTCCATTTTTTTTAGTTAAAAGTTTGTAGTAATGTTCCATCCACATTGAAAGATAAACTTTTACCACCAAATTTATCAACTCTCCCAAAAAGGGATTATAATACAATGTGCAGCCACAAAACCTTAAGTATAGTATGGTAACAGAATTATTTTAATGACCGTGAACTTATTGATTTTTGCAGTATTGTTGAAAATGACAATTTAATACAGATGTGAAACAAATTTACACCGTTAATGGTGTGATAGTTTTCCATCTTTTCCCACTCCTCTGCAGTACAATCAACTGTCGTGCTTAGCATTACAAATTCCTAATATTATTGAAAACACACAGCTGGTAGCATTTTTTTTTATTGTAAGTAAAGGAAGAAAGGAGAAAAAATAGAATATCAGCTAGCCCAACTTTTGTGCTTATTTAGTATATTTCAAGTTCTCTCCCAAGAGTAGAACATGAATTAAATATACTTCATTTATTATATTAATTTGCTGACCATTTTGCTTCTGATTACACTAATCTAAGAACACTTAAAGATTTAAGCAACTTAGATTACACACTTATGTTACCATTAACAAGTATTTTTTAAAAGTCAGACATGGCTGACAGGATAGATCGCACCCTCAGCAAGTTCACAGATGACAGTAAACCGGGGGAGAAGTAGTTATGCTGGAGAGTATGGGTAAGGTCCAGTGTAACCTAGACAAATTGGAAGATAGGGCCAAAAAAAAAAATCTGATGAGGTTCAGAAAACTCCAAGCACTGCTATAGGCTGGGGATTGAGTGGCTAAGCAACAGTTTGGCAGAAAAGGACCCAGAGATTTCAGTGGATGAGAAGCTGAATATAAGTCAACAAGAAGGCTAATGATATATTGGGGTGCATTAGTAGGAGTATTGCTAGCAAATATAGGGAAGTGATCATTCCCCTTTACTCCACACTGATGAGGCCACATTGGAAGTCTTGTATCTAATTCTGTGCCCTCAATTAAAGAAAGGAGGTGGGCACATTGGAGACAGTCTATTTGAAGGATTAGGGGGCTGGAGCACATGACTTAAGAGGAGAAGCTGAGGGATTTAGCCTTATTTAGTTTACGGAAGAGAAGAATGAGGGGGGATTTGATAGCAGCCTTTAACTACCCGAAGGGCCAAAAGGATGGAGAGAGGCTGTTCACAGTAGTGACAGATGGCAGAACAAGGCGCAAAAATCTCAAGTTGCAGTGGGGGAAATGTAGGTTGGATATTAAAAAAACCTGTTTCATTAGGAGGGTGGTGAAGCACTGGAATGATTAGTTGGAATCTCCATTCCTAGAGGTTTTTGAGTCCTGGCTTCACAAAGCATAAGTTAGTTGGAATTGGTCCTGCTTTGGGCAGAGGATTAGACTAGATTACCTTCTGAGGTCTTTTCCAACCTTATGATTCTATGCTTGTAGCTGATGAGGCACATCTTAGTCACGTAGAATAGAGTACCCAGTACATTTGAACCCTAACGTATACACCCTACATAGCCCTCTCTGTGCCCAAGCAGTACCACCTCTGATATCTACACTGCTGTTTTTAGCAGTGTATTCTCCCACTTGCCTCCCTGCTGCTGTAGACTTTCCCCACTGTTTTCTTTGCTACAGTGAAAGAATAAAGAAGCCTAGAAAGGCTATGACAGGGAGAAGGTAGTGCAGAAAGGTTCTCGTAGCTCTCTGCTGTCAGAGCCTTTCCCTGCCACCTACCTACTTGGAGCCTTTCACTGCCATGTGTGGCTACACACTACAGTGACAAATGTGGAAGCAGCCTGCTCTTTTTCTGTGGCATGTAGCTGCACATGTAGTACCAGTACTCTACATGCTGCCACACATATAGAGAAGGCAGCGGTGTTGATGGTGCATGCCACAATGTTTGGACATGTGAAAGCTTTTTTCCATTTTGTTTATAGAAGTATAGTTTGGGTTTTTTAATTTCCTTCTTTATTTAAGTTTTTCATGCAAAGTCCGCTAGAAGATGTTAATTTAGTTTATGATACCGATCTTTGACATTTTCACGTTGCTTGGATATGGGTCCACTGTAGTGTTGATGTATCCTATTTCTCCTAATGAACATGAAACTCCATTCCATTCACCACCACCCTTTCAAAATTATTGTTGCCAGATGGGAAAACTTCATGTTGAGCTATTAGTTTCTTTTTTGTCATATTACTTCTTTCTGACAGATCTATGTAGAGCATTGGTAGGTAGATTATTTTATTTTTTATCTAGAACTTCCATCAGACCTATTGATCCTATTCTTGCACCAATCTCTTAGCTGATTTGGTTGTAAACCCTCCGGTATCTTCCAGTCAGTTGGATCTATAGTACGTCCTAACTTTACTCAACTTTCAAGCAAAGGTCAGTACTTTACTTTTTTGAGATAGAGAAAATGAGTCACCATCATATTCCTCTGCTGCTTTACTTTGTGATGCTTTATAGTACCTTCCCTAAGCACTGGTGCATTTGTCTATGACCGTTTTCTTGAAATTTCTTTGCAATATGAATTTGGATGCTGAAACAAGAGTATATATCTCCAAAAGATAAGCTAGTCTAGTATAGTTGAATGGGGGAAAAAATAGAAAGTGCAAAACCCACTCAATTAAAAATCCTAAGCTAGTGGTTTTATGCAATGCAAAGTTAATGGGCTGACTTGAATTCCATAAAATAGTACTTTTTTATAATCTGAAATGGCTCATGGATCTCATATGAACATACCTAATGTTTCAGGAGCATTACCTCTATGGAGGTGTAATCACAATGTGTATCAATAAAGATAAAATACTATAGGCCACCGATTCATGTGGATCAGTTGGAAAACTCATAGACAGAAACTTATCTGCTTTTACTGATCTTCCAACCACTAAATTTATGGACTGAAGAAAAATTCATTATAAAAAAAAATTAGGGGAAAAGTAACCAATTACTTCAAAATACTAAATTTCTAATGGAGTTACTAGGATATCATAAATACTATTTACTCTCCCCTCCATTTTTGTATAGTTTTATTCTCACAAGCTTACCTTCTTTTCTTTTTTTTTATTATTTAGAATCAGCTTCTAGAGAGTTTCCCATTTAGTATGCAAACATGTTATCTGAGCTGGTCCTGACTTCTCCCAGGATATGGAGTGTAAGTCCTTGGAGATTTCCACCTCAAATTAAAGAGGGTACGTCTACACTACAGCGCTAGTTCGAACTAACTTAGTTCGAATTAGTTAATTCGAACTAAGCTAGTTCGAACTAACGCATCTAGAACTAAAAACTAGTTCGAACTAGCGTTTTGCTAGTTCGAACTAGTAAGTCCACATTGAGTGGACTCTGAACAGGGCTTAAGGATGGCCGGAAGCAGTGCCGGCAGGGCATCAGAGGAGGACTTAGAGCATGGAGATGCTGTCTCAGGCTAGCCGAGGGCTGCGCTTAAAGGGTCCCGACCCCCACCCCGGACACACAGTTCTAAGGGGTGCCCCGCTTGCAAAGAAGTTCTGGCTTGGAGTGCCCTGAGTGCCCACACTGGGCACATCACACCACTCGGCCATCAGCCCGGCTGCACTTGCCGCAGGCTGCCATCTGGGGAGAGGGAGTAATTGGGGGGCTGCAGGAGAGCTTCCACCCCCAGAAGCCCGCAGAGCCAGCCCAGTCCTCCCCATCGGGGGCTCGTACCCCATTCCTCCCTCACCTCCTTCCACTTGCCCTTCCCTAGCCCCCCTTCTTCTTGATGTACAAAATAAAGATAACGTTTCTTCCAACATTGACTCTGTCTTTATTGAAAAAAACTGGGGGAGACTGGGAAAAGGAGGTGGGAGAGGGGAAGAGAAAGGCTGGGAGAGGGGAGGGCAACTAACATGATCAGGGGTTGGGAACAGGTCCCAGATGAAGAGAGGCTACAGAGACTGGGACTGTTCAGCTTAGAAAAGAGGAGACGGAGGGGGGACAGGATAGAGGTCTGTAAAAGCAGGGGTTGGGTGGAGAGGGTGCATTCAGAAAAGTTCTTCCTGAGTTCCCATAAAGAAGGACTAGAGGACACCAAAGGAAAGGAATGGGTAGCAGGCTTGAAACTAGTAAGAGAAAGTTGTTGTTGACAAAGCAAATAGTTAACCTGTGGAACTCCTTGCTGCAGGAGGCTGTGAAGGCTAGAACTAGAACAGAGTTTAAAGGGAAGTGAGATCAAGTCATGGAGGTTGGGTCCATGGAGTCCTATTAGCCAGAGGGTAGGAGTGGTGTCCCTGCCCAAAGTTTGTGGAAGGCTGGAGAGGGATGGCACGAGACAAATGGCTTGGTCATTGTCTTCGGTCCATCCCCTCCAGGGTCCCTAGGGTTGGCCGCTGTGGGCAGACAGGCTACTGGGCTAGATGGACCTTTGGTCTGACCCAGGACGGCCATTGTAAGCTCAGGGCTCAGTGTCGGGGGTCTCAGTGGACCCCCTTGATTTTCATTCACACCTGGTCCTGGGTGGCCAGGCTGGCAGCTCTCCTGCCCTAGACGGCCACTTTCCTGTGCCTAGTGCGGAGATCGTGGACGAGGTCCACGATGTCCGCACTAGCCCAGGAAGGTGCCCGCCTCTTGCGGTCCAGGGCAAGCTCCCGGGAGCCGCCAGCCTGGTCCCGGCAAGAGGGGGTGGGCTGGGGGGCATCGGGTGGGTGGCTCTGTGCCGTGCCAGGTGCAGGGTCTGCTAGCTGGGTGCTGGCAGGCTTGCACCTGGCACGGGCACCGTAGCCAGCCCGTGCCCCTTTAAGGGGTCCGGGGCCGGGAGGGGGGCATAGAGTTTCCCTGGTGTTGGCCAGAGTGGCCACCAGGGAAACCTGGGGAGGGCTAGCCTCCCACTAGTTCGAACTAAAGGGCTACACAGCCCTTAGTTCGAACTAGCTAGTTCGAACTAGGCGTTAGTCCTCGTAAAATGAGGTTTACCTAGTTCGAACTAAGCGCTCCGCTAGTTCGATTCAAATTCGAACTAGCGGAGCGCTAGTGTAGCGCATAGGAAAGTTAGTTCGAACTAACGTCTGTTAGTTCGAACTAACTTTCTAGTGTAGACATACCCAGAGTGTTTCTGATGACTCACCTTTCTGTGTGAATTTCTTTCTTTCTCTCCCTCTTTTTCTCTGGCTCATTACTAAAGTTTGAAGAATTTATATGCTTTATTACTATGTTTAGGCTTTCTTATTTTGACCTTGATTACCACAACAATTCTAATTCTTGAACTATTTTTTCCTCAATTCCAGTCACTTATGCTGTTGGTACTGGTCATGCCATACCATCATGACACTTGCAATACCTTTATAGTTCTTCATTGTCTAATAGATAAACTACAGTTGAATAGTATGGCTATAGATATTTTAGTTAACATTAATTGTCTGTAATAACACCATTATATTTGTATGCTGTTATCTATAGTCCATTATCTTTTTGGTAGAATAGAAATCTTTTATACATGTGTGCAGCTGGTTTTAGGGGATTGGAGGTGATTTGTTCTCAAAATTAATGATCTGATATGGAAGCAGCACATTTCATATTCAATCTGTGGTTTCAGCTAAGATGCAGTAATGTTCCAAAATCAGTGCTGTAAGCAGAAATCCTACAGCTGTTATTTGTAAAACGGATTCTATTCTAAATCCTAACAGGACTTAGTGTCACCTGGTGGCCTTTCAGAGGCTTATGATGCTTTCCAGCTATCTGAGCAGATACCATAAAAAAACCCTTCACCTCTAATTATCCCTCAAACATGGCTACCACCATGTTTACTTGTGCTCCTAAAGTCCTGATTTGTGCAGAATGGACAGTGGATAAAATGATGATAGATGCTAAAATGCAGGCAATGTGGGTAGTTTTTATCTGGAACACACATCCAATAAGATTAGCAAGTGAGTCCTTATGCAACTCATGACACTATTATGCTCCTTTTAAACAGTAGTAGTCAGTATGTTTCCTGCCAAAATAGGACAGCAGCTGTCCACTTGCTCCAACTAGTTTGCGATTAGCAGGTAAACAAAGGGAAAAGTTCATGAACAGTGGGAGCATTCTCAGTATGGGTATGTCTACACTACAAAGTTAGTTCGAACTAACTTTCCTAGGCGCTACACTAGCGCTCCGTTAGTTCGAACTTAATTCGAACTAACGGAGCGCTTAGTTTGAACTAGGTAAACCTCATTTTATGAGGACTAACGCCTAGTTCGAACTAGCTAGTTCGAACTAAGGGCTGTGTAGCCCTTTAGTTCGAACTAGTGGGAGGCTAGCCCTCCCCAGGTTTCCCTGGTGGCCACTCTGGCCAACACCAGGGAAACTCTATGCCCTCCTCCTGGCCCCGGACCCCTTAAAGGGGCACGGGCTGGCTACGGTGCCCGTGCCAGGTGCAAGCCTGCCAGCACCCAGCTAGCAGACCCTGCACCTGGCACGGCACAGAGCCACCCACCCGATGCCCCCCAGCCCACCCCCTCTTCCCAGGACCAGGCTGGCGGCTCCCGGGAGCTTGCCCTGGACCGCAAGAGGCGGGCACCTTCCTGGGCTAGTGCAGACATTGTGGACCTTGTCCACGATCTCCACACTAGGCACAGGAAAGTGGCCGTCTAGGGCAGGAGAGCTGCCAGCCTGGCCACCCAGGAGCAGGTGTGCATGAAAATCAAGGGGGTCCACTGAGACCCCCGACCCTGAGCCCTGAGCTTACAATGGCCGTCTTGGGTCAGACCAAAGGTCCATCTAGCCCAGTAGCCTGTCTGCCGACAGCGGCCAACCCTAGGGACCCTGGAGGGGATGGGCCGAAGACAGTGACCAAGCCATTTGTCTCATGCCATCCCTCTCCAGCCTTCCACAAACTTTGGGCAGGGACACCACTCCTACCCCCTGGCTAATACCACTCCATGGACCCAACCTCCATGACTTGATCTCACTTCCCTTTGAACTCTGTTCTAGTTCTAGCCTTCACAGCCTCCTGCAGCAAGGAGTTCCGCAGGTTAACTATTTGCTTTGTCAAGAAGAACTTTCTCTTACTAGTTTGAAGCCTGCTACCCATTCCTTTCCTTTGGTGTCCTCTAGTCCTTCTTTATGGGAACTCATGAAGAACTTTTCTGAATGCACCCTTTCCACCCAAACCCTGCTTTTAGAGACCTCTATCCTGTCCCCCCTCCGTCTCCTCTTTTCTAAGCTGAACAGTCCCATTCTCTGTAGCCTTTCTTCATCTGGGACCTGTTCCCAACCCCTGATCATGTTAGTTGCCCTCCCTTCTCCCAGCCTTTCTCTTCCCCTCTCCCACCTCCTTTTCCCAGTCTCCCCCAGTTTTTTTCAATAAAGACAGAGTCAATCTTGGAAGAAACGTTATCTTTATTTTGTACATCAATAAGAAGGGGGGCTAGGGAAGGGTAAGTGGAAGGAGGTGAGGGAGGAATGGGGTACGAGCCCCCGATGGGGACGACTGGGCTGGCTCTGCGGGCTTCTGGGGGTGGAAGCTCTCCTGCAGCCCCCCAATTACTCCCTCTCCCCAGATGGCAGCCTGCGGCAACTGCAGCCGGGCTGATGGCCGAGTGGTGTGATGTGCCCAGTGTGGGTACTCCGGGCACTCCAAGCCAGAACTTCTTTGCAAGCGGGGCACCCCTTAGAACTGTGTGTCCGGGGTGGGGGTCGGGACCCTTTAAGCGCAGCCCTCGGCTAGCCTGAGACAGCATCTCCATGCTCTAAGTCCTCCTTTTATGCCCTGCCGGCACTGCTTCTGGCCATCCTTAAGCCCTGTTCAGAGTCCACTCAATGTGGACTTGCTAGTTCGAATTAGCAAAACGCTAATTCGAACTAGTTTTTAGTTCTAGACGCGTTAGTTCGAATTAGCTTAGTTCGAATTAACTAATTCGAACTAAGTTAGTTCGAACTAGCGCTGTAGTGTAGACGTACCCTATGGTATCTTCAAGTGTGAGAACCAGTTCCACTCACAAGTATAGAGGAACAAAATCCCAAACTCTTCAATTAATTCAGCCAGACCCAGAGGGAGAAAGGTATAGTAGAGGGGAGGTAAAAAATCTCTGCCCTGAGGTCTCATATTCACAGACCTGCTTTATTAGCTTCAGCAAGAAGATAACCACAAGGAGAGGGATGCCAGGCTGTTAAAAACCTGAGCACTTGCTCATAGTTCTGCTCAGGATGATGTGGTGATATTAATGCCAATCAGTAGTGTGTGCTTAAAATATATAGGATTTGTGGCCCGTGTACCATTTAGTAGTGAACAAATCTGTATGTTTAATCCTATTTTTGTTGTTGTTTTCATAGGATTTGCTGAATTGATATACTGATATTATTTGTGTTTAGATTTATGAGAAGTCTTAGTTAATGCTTCTTTTAAACCTTTAGGTTATGTCTAGACTTTTTTAAAGAGGAATAAGGGATCTTTTGGAAAAGGCTTTATTTTCTGAAAGATCCCCGTCTTAGACTGGCACTTTTTTCCGGCAAAGCTCCAAGCCGGAAAAAAGCGGCAGCCATGTTTATGCAAATGAAGCGGGGGGGGGGGATTTAAATCCCCGCTTCGTTTGCAATTGCGATGTGTCTAATTTGCATCCCTTTTACGGATAAGGGATGGAGTCTAGACACAGCCTAAAGGTTTTTTTTAAGTCTGAGCAGTTCTATTACAGTGTGGTGTCTTTGAAAAAATGTACTTGGATATACATTAATTTGGCATTCTAATCAAAAGGAGATGGAAAAGAAAGGTGTGATCAGCAGTACAGTTTTTGGTAAATTGATAAGAGTTTTTGGAGGATGATCTGGTATGCCTGGAAACCTTTTAGTTGTTGCAATAACTTGGCAACAGTTCCTTTACATGATAGATTATCAAAATATGGAAACATCTCTTATAGCATCACATCTCTTATACCAGAAACTGGCTATAAAAATAGTTACAGTATTAAATTCAAAGGATGCAACTCTGAGTAAAGTCCTATTTAATATTAAGAGGAAAAGATAGTATTTTTTTATGTGGGGATGTTTCATCTTGTTGCTACACAATAGCCTTAAATCCATCCACTATTCTGGATGTTTATTCTGATTGAGCATTTCATAGAATGGGATTTTCAAAAGCAATCAAGTATCTTTGAGCACAAGTTTTATGGAAATGTCATGGGACTTGTGCTTGTAAGTCACCTAGACACTTTGGAAAATCCTGTCCCAGGGATGTTACTTCTATGAATGATTCTGAATTCTTGCTCTTTGAGCTACGATAATATTCGTGCATCATACTTGACTGATACTTACCTTTCAACAGTAGTGTTTATGCATACGTGTTCACTAGTAGCAAGATGGCATTTTTGTGATTTACGGTGAAAGCTTTGATATCCAACACTATGTTAACTGGAAAACTTCAGCTGGCATTGTCCACAGCCACAATACCACCTTGTCTTTGACCATGCACACCTAATTCCTGCCTGTCCAGCCGTCTGTTGCTAGGCTTCTGAAAGCGTCCACTGTACTATTTTTTGGAGGCTTGAGAGGTATTCACTTAAAATCCCCAAAAAGATTTTTTTTATGAAATCTTTTTCAATTATTTTGTACTTTAAAGGAAAATTATCTCCCCTAATGCCTGAACTCTTGAACAAACTGGTAACGCTAATTGTCTTGGCTGTTTTGTGATGTGGATGAATGTCTGCTAGTTACTAGACGAAGGCCATTTAATGCATTTTCTTACTTAAATCTAGGTCTCCAGAAGTAAAAATTAAGTGCCAAGACTCACTGAGACACACAATCATAGAAGTAAATACTTCTTTAATGAGTAGGCTCTGTATAAAACCCAAAGATAGTGTGGAAAATGGCAGTTGTGCATCAAATATCAACAGATTTAAATAAGTCCTTCTATGCATAGGTGCCATAGAGAGGTATTTTCTTTTGTTATGTTATGTCTGGAAACCTGTATTCAATATGTTTCTCTAACATCTCAGTCCTGAGAAGTACCAGGTGTCTTCCACGCCCATTAAAACTAATTGAAGTTGAGGGTCCTTAGCACCAATGGTAGGAAATATTCAGCACCTGACTAAATTGCTTTATCTGTTTTTTTCTCTCTGAGGTATAGTATTCAATCCATATAGTTTCCCTCATTGTTTCTAAAGAATGAGGTTGTGCTTCAGCACTGGCCCAAATCATTGCAGCAACACTAGAATATTATGACTATGGAATCACCTCTAACTGTAGAATACTCCTTATATAAGACTATAAGATTTAAGAATTGTCATATATAACTTGATTAACTGGATACTTTACTAGATAAAGGGTTCAGTCTTTCAAGGTGCAGACTACCCTCTTGTTGAAGCCAGCAGGTGTCAAAGATAGATATCAGCCCCTATCATATACCACAACTGTTATGTTCTTTCTGATTGGAAAAAGGCATTAAACACTATGTTCTTACACTGTATGAATTTAATGATAAGAATAAAATAAATAGTTACAATTTAAAAGGCTCCTATCAAATTATTCTTTGTCAGATGGAGAATAGACACGGGAGATATTTTTTTGTTGTTGGCACATCTGAAAAATGAAGAACTACAGACCCTGACTTAAGCTTTGAACTATTAATTTTTCCTTGGTAGACAAAGTTTAGTCGATTAAAGCAATACCTTTTATTGGACCAACAAAGAGCAGTCAGACTTTGAGACCAACAAGGTTCCTTCTTTAGTTTTCACTTTATTGATCTTGTCCACTGTTCCTTGCAGAACAGATCAGCTATACATATTTTTTGTATGCTATGGATGATACCATTCTTCTTTTGAGATTTTTAGATTTAATATTTCTATTTATGATCAGTGATAAGGAAAGACTTTGAAAACTGCACTAAAATGAAAAACATACTGAAAGAAGTATTCTCTTTATACTTTATTTTTAATTATATTGAAGAGATAAAAAATATTTTTAATAATGGACAGATCAAATGAAAGTGGAGGCAGTTCTGACATCCTACTAGCCATTTTAGTTTGCTTCATGAACAAGGTAGTACAACATTGGTGTCTGAGAGTGAAAACTGTCCCCCATCAAAAACAAAGCACCGTACAGTATAAGCGGCGAAGAGTTCTGTGGCACCTTATAGACTAACAGAAGTGTTGGAGCATAAGCTTTCGAGAGCAAAGACCCACTTTGTCAGATGCATGTAGTGGAAATTTCCAGAGGCAGGTATAAATATGCAGGCCAGAATTAGGCTAGAGATAACAAGGTGAAGCCAATCAGGAAGGATGAGGCCCACTTCTAGTAGCTGATCTGGAGGTGTGAATACCAAGAGAGGAGAAGCTGCTTTTGTAGTTAGCTAGCCATTCACAGTCTTTTCACAATCAGGGTTAAACAAAGACTGTGAACGGCTAGCTAACTACAAAAGCAGCTTCTCCTCTCTTGGTATTCATACCTTCAGATCAGCTACTAGAAGTGGGCCTCATCTTCCCTGATTGGCTTCACCTCATTATCTCTAGCCTGATTCTGGCCTGCATATTTATACCTGCCTCTGGAAATTTCCACTACATGCATCTGACAAAGTGGGTCTTTGCCCACAAAAGCTTATGCTCCAACACTTCTGTTAGTCTATATGGTGCCACAGGACTCCTCACCGCTTTTGCAGATTCAGACTAACACGGCTACCCCTCTGATACTGTACAATATTAAAAAGTACCCTAGCTCCATTTCCCAAAATGGGGTCCCCCGTTTTTAACCATTTCATTACATTAAGGATTGTACATAAGAATATAATGTAGACTACTCCTTATATAAGACTATAAGATTTAAGAATTGTCATATATAACTTGATTAACTGGATACTTTAGTAGATAAAGGGTTCAGTCTTTCAAGGTGCAGACTACCCTCTTGTTGAAGCCAGCAGGTGCCAAAGATAGATATCAGCCCCTATCATATACCACAACTGTAGCTTGAGCACACGTTATTTTCAGTATATCCTGTATATTACATCTGCCTCTGTACAGTGAATTAGGAAAAGAAGAATGTCTCATGGACTCTCATTCTCTTCTGTTACTCCCTATACAACAGGAGGCAGGTATTGTGGCCAGCTCAGTTTCGACTCAGGTGTACCACAACAAAAAAAAGCAGTGAGATTTTCAGAAGATCTTTGGAAATATGGGCATGAACAACACAATTTGACTGAGCATTTTGAAAATTTGACCTCACGTGGCTTCCAGCACTCCAGATCATGGAGGAGAAGAGGGGGCCTTCTAAAATGGTCTGCATTGCTTATCACATCATAAGAACTGAAATAACTGATTAGCTGCTCAGTAACTAATACATAATCAAAATTCAGTGCTGGTTACATATTACTTTCTGGACTTTGTATACATGAATGAATTTTTAAAATTCATATCCGGGTGCATTGGATCAAAAATATCCTACATCAAAATCAGCATTTTAGCAATTGTCCACATTTAATATATAAAACATTAGTAATAAGAAAAATATATAGTATTTCCTCTCTACCTTATAGATAGTATTGTCAAGGAAAATGAGTGCATCCATCTTATAACTGGGCTCATCTGTCATGCTAGTAAGTAATGCCCACGTTATCTTTGTATTGGTCAAAGCTAAGCTCTTTTTGACTTGGCAACTAAGGGTATGTCTACACAGCAACATTATTTCCAAATAACTAACATTATTTTGAAATAACTTCATCCGCATCTACACAGCAGGCAGTATTTTGAAATAATGTCAAAATACTGTCAAGCTGGAGGACTTTGTACTCTGACTCCTGTAACCCTCATTGTATGAAGAGTAAGGGAAGTCAGAGGAAGAGTGATCTATTTTGAAATAAATGCTGTGTAGATGCTCCCAATTTTGAAATGAGCTATTTTGAAATAAGCTATGCAATTGATGTAGCTCAATTTTAATAGTTTATTTCAAGTTAAGCCTTGCTGTGTAGACATAACCTAAAAGAGTTACAGTTGTGGTCCTGATTAATATTCTCCACCATGGATTTAAGGTTAATGTTTAGTCATGCTAAACATACTGAACATAATTCAGTTACCTTGCTTACTCTGAGTATTACCTGTTCAGTAGGATTACTTCCATGAACAACATTATGAACAAAACTCAATATTAGCAAAGGTGGTAAAATCAGTCTTTTAACTATGTGATTTTTGGCATATAAAATACTGTTTTGTTTGACTTATAAACTTCTAAAGTGCTGCACGGAATTTTAATTATACATCTCCCAAGGACTTTAATTGGAGCAGTGTGACTAAAATTGGTGTTCTGCTTTGGATTGTGGAAGTAAAGATGCTGTATAGCTAGAATGGGGTTGAGTGTCAAGGATCTCATGATTGAAATATACACTTACTTTTGGCGACAGCAAAACCAATATTTCAATGTTTCTGCAAATAAGAAATTATGCACTCAGAATAATAAATATACATTTTGGCAATACTTTATTTTAATGGCACATGAATTAAAACTGCATTACAATGAAATTGCTGCAGAACATCCACATTAATATCAAATGAATTCATTATGACCAGCACAGCTACAATGAATACTAAATGAATTAATAATAATGAGCCACTTAAAGTGTTATCTAATTGTTTTATTTCATTTTTATGCGTATTTTTGTCCAAATTTACTGTTAGGTTAATAAAGACTGACATTCAGTAATTCCTTTCCCCATTGAGTATCGGTAAATGTTAAGGTGTGCTTTCATGCCACATCCTGTAAAATCCATTCATCTTCTGCATTGTCCAACTCTCCTCACCTAGTGCCCCATACATTTTGAAATTTGATGCATAATGACCACCCAAACTGAATTGCAGAATTTATTTAGTAAGTCTTAATATGTCTGGTGGTGGTGATATTATTTTCTTGAGCTGATGGTTTAACTTTCTTCTACCAAAAGTACTATACACAGCCAGTTATTAATCATGCAAATGGAAAAAATGAGGTATAGAGACAAAATTATTAGCCCATGATCATTCAGCAGTTTAATGATAGAATCGGCCACAGAAAAGAGCTCTGATACTTTGTTTTTTTTCTCTGGTCCCTGTTTCAGGCCATTATCCTGATAAACTCTAATGCTTAGAGCTGCAGTATGGTGGGAGCAACAGGGCTGACGTTGTGGCCGGTGTCTGCTATACACCACCAGGTCATGTGGATGAGGTAGATGAGGCTTTCTTCAGACAACTAAGAGAAGCTTCCAGGTCACAGGTCCTGATTCTCATGTGACACTTTAATCACCCTGACATCTGTTGAGAGATCAATACAGCAGTACTCAGACAATCCAGGAAGTTTTTGGAGAATGTGAGGATAATTTCTTGGTACAAGAGCTGAAGGAACCAACAAGGGGCCATCTGCAGCTTGACCTGCTGCTCACAAACAGGGAGGAAATTAGGAGGGCAAGTAGATGTGGTGGCAACCTGGGAAGCAGTGATCATGAGAGAGTCGATTTCAGGATGCTGGTCAAAGGAGAGCAGCAAAATACTGACCTTGGACTTCAGAAAAACCGACTTTGACTCCCTCAGGGTATGTCTACACTACCCTCCTAATTCGACATTGGAGAGTAATGTAGGCATACCGCAATTGCAAATGAAGCCCGGGATTTGAATTTCCCGGGCTTCATTTGCATAAGCGGGGCTCCGCCATCTTTAAATCCCCGCTCGTTCGAACCCTGTGCCGCGCGGCTACACGCGGCATGAACTAGGTAGTTCAAACTAGGCTTCCTAGTTCGAACTACCGTTACTCCTCATTCCACGAGGAGTAACGGTAGTTCGAACTAGGCAGCCTAGTTCGAACTACCTAGTTCATGCCGCGTGTAGCCGCGCGGCACAGGGTTCGAACGAGCGGGGATTTAAAAATGGCGGAGCCCCGCTTATGCAAATGAAACCCGGGAAATTCAAATCCCGGGCTTCATTTGCAATTGCGGTATGCCTACATTACCCTCCTATTTCGAATTAGGAGGGTAGTGTAGACATACCCTCAGAGAGCTTATGGGCAGGATCCCCAGGGATGCTACCATGAAGGGGAAGGGAATCCAAGAGAGCTGGCATTATTTTAAAGAAGCCTTACTGAAGGCACAGGAACAAACCTTCCTGATGCACAGTAAGAAAAGTAAATATGGTAGGAGACCAGCTTGGCTTAGCAGTAAAATCCTTGGTGAGCTTAAACACAAAAAGGAAGCTTACAAGAAGTAGATACTTGGACGGATGACTAGGAAGGAGTATAAATCTATTTCTTAAGAATGTAGGGATAAAATTGGAAAGGCCAACCACAACTGGAATTGCAGCTAGCAAAGGATGTGAAGGGTGACAAGAAAGGTTTGTATAGGCATGTTAGTGATAACAGGGTGCCTAGGGATGGTGTGGGATCCATACTGGATGACGGAGGTAGCCTAATGACAGATGATGTAGTAAAAGCTGAAGTACTCAATGCTATTTTTGCCATTGTGTTCACAGACAAGTTCAGCTCCCAGACTACTGCACTAGGCAACACTTTATGGGAAGGAGGTAGGCAGCCCTCTGTGGAGAAAGAACAGGTTAAGAACTATTTAGAAAAGTTGGACATACACAAATGCATGGGACCAAATTTAATGCATCCAAACATGCTGAGGGAGTTGGCAGATGTCATTGCAGATCCTTTAGCCATTATCTTTGAAAACATATGGCAATTGGAGGAGGCCCCAGACAATTGGAAAAGGCAAATGTAGTGCCCATCTTTAAAAAAGGGAAGAAAGACAATCCAGGGAACTACAGACTGGTCAGCCTCACCTCAGTCCTCAGAAAAATCTTTGCGTGGATCCTTAAGGAATCAATTTTGAAGCAGTTGGAAGAGAGAAAAATTATCAGGAATAGTAAACATGGATTCACCAAGGGCAAATCATGCCTCATGAACCAGATTGCCTTCTATGACGAGGTAGCAGGCTCTGTGGACATGGGGAAGTCAATGGATAGGATATACCTTGACTTTACCAAAACTTTTGACATGGTCTCACACAGTATTCTTGCCAGCAAGTTAGAGACACATTAATTGGATAAATTGACTGTAAGGTGGATAGAAAGCTGCTTAGGTTTTCAGGATCAACGAATAGAGATCAATGGCTCAATGTCCAATTGGTGGTTGGTTTCAAGCAGTGTGCCCCAAGGATTGGTTCTAGGGCCAGTTGTGTTCAACATCTTTACTAATGACCTAGATGAGAAGATGGATTGAACCCTCAGCAAGTTCGCAGATGACACTAAGCTATGGAAAGAGGTAGATACATTGGAGGGTAGGGCCAAAGAAATCGGATGAGTTTGAGCAAGGAAAAGTGCAGATTCTAGCACTTGGAATGGAAGAATCCCCAAAACTACTACAGGTGGGGGACCTACTGGCTAAGCAGCAGTTTGTCAGAAAAGGATCTGGGGATTACCAAGGATGAGAAGTTGGATATGAGTCAACAGTGTGCCCTTGTAGCCAAGAATGATAATGGTATATTATGGTAAATTAGGAGGAGCATTTCCAGAAACTCTAGAGAAGTGATTATTCCCCTTTATTTGGCACTGGTGAGGCCACATCTGGTGTGTTGTATCCAATTCTGGGCACCCATTACAAAAAGGATATGGATGCATTGGAGAGGGTCTAGCAGAGGGCAGCGAAAATGATTAGGTGGCTGGAGCACATGACCTATGAGGACAGGCTGAGGGTCCAAAGAGGATGGAGAGAGGCTGTTCTCAGTAGTGACGGATGGCAGAACAAGGAGCAATGGTCTCAGGTTGCAGTGGGGGATGCTTTAGGTTAGTTTTTAAGAAAAACTGTTTTACTAGGAGGGTGGTGAAGCTCTGGAATGGGCTATCTAGGGAGGTGATATAATCTATATCCATAGAAGTTTTCAAGTCCCGGCTTGATAAAGTCCTGTCTGGGATGATTTAATTAGGGTTAGTTCTGTTTTGGGCAGGGGGCTGAATTTGATGATCTCCTGAGGCCCCTTCCAGCCCTATGATTCTATCATTCTATAATGGTTGCACTGCACAGTTTTATGTCCTGTTTATAGCCCATATCAGCACATGTGTTCAACGTATACCCTCTAATTTTATTCCACTTAATATCATAGCATTTTTAAAACAAGTTAGAAATTATTCATTGAGGAAAATGTACTGTTGTCAACAGGCCCCTAATGTGGAACCTTTTTCTATACAATTGTGATTTCTTTTAACCTTGTATTGATATTAATACCATATGTGTATTTAAAGATCAGGAACATGGGAAGACACTTTGTGTAATGCCACATCCATTTTCCTCAGTAAGGGTAGATTTCTCAGCTAATCAGGTGCAAGATGTTCTCTGAGTGATCACAGTACTGGTTTGTTCCCTGAATTGTTGCAGCAGTATGATTCAAAGAAATAAGAAAGGCCACTTGCCCAGGAATTTCAACCTATATCAAAAGTTGTTTGTCAGCTTGGAGGCTTCCAGCCCATTCAGTTAGCTTCGTTAGCACCAGCACTACAATTGAAAGGTTTGTTTTTCTCTCTGTCCCTTCTTTTTCTATTTCAAATTCTGGGTCCCTATTTTTTCCCCTCAAGACCCTCTGAAGAAGTGAGTTTCACCCACAAAAGCTCATGATACTATATTTACTTTTGTTAGTCTCCAACATGCCACAGGACTACTCATTGTCTTCTCTGACGAGTTAATTACATGGGGCCTATGATGGGGTGCCATTGCCCCACACTTGGGGTAACGGCGGCTGGGGATTCTGGGGGGAAGCACCCCAAACGAACACTGGCCAGGCACCGTACTGCTAAATGGTGCCCGCAGGGGGCGGGGAGAGGGGGTCTGAAACGGCCAGGATGGAGGAGAGCATGGGCCATCTGAATGCTGGAGATGCACCAGCGGGGATGCAGCCGGATGACATCACTCGCCATGCCGGCGAGGAGTACGCCGGTTGTAGCATGATGACAGGCCCCACAGAGGCAGCGGGGAGCTCAAAAGGAGCCCCGCCCGGGGAGAGGAAAGGAGGAACTGGGGAGAAGAGACAGACAATGGGGAGAAGGAGGCGGTGAGTTGCTCCAAGCGGGGGGCAGCCCTAGGAGATGGGAAGGAGAAGGAAGCAACCCAGGATAGGGCCGTGGAACCCGTGAGCAGGTGGTGTAGGGTCTGTGACACCATCCGCTGGGTAGGGATGAAAGTTCCCTATCCTTAGGGCCCTGGGTTGGGACTCGGGAGAGAGGATGGGCCCGAGTCCCCGTTATGGAGCTCGAATCATCTGTTATAAGGCTAGTCTCAGCGGAGGCGTCAATTATATATACTCAGATGTAACCTAAGGGTTGATTATAAACTGATGAGAATGGTGTTTGCATAATAAATGGGATCCGGGCGAGCCTCAGTCCCTCAAATTAATTTGGGTCATGGGACCTAGATACGTAATTTGTGACAGGGCCATATTCAATTTCTATCAGTGTGGGTCTGCACTTCACTAATATTGGGCCCAACTCCATATTATCTAACAGCAAGTGGGATTTTATATAAGTGTTGACAGCTGCCATTCAGTTGTGTTTGAACTATGAACAAATAGTAAGAGTTTCAACATATGGCTGACTGTTTAATTTCATGCTGAGGAGGAGGATTTTGAAAATGAATAACTTAATAGTGATGAAAGGGCAGTCTGGATAAAGAGACTGAGGGTGTGTCTACACTACAGTGCTATTTCGAATTAACTTAATTTGAAATAGTTCATTCGAATTAATCTAATTCGAAATAATGCATCCATACACAAAAACTATTTTGAAATAGCATTTTGCTATTTCGAAGTAGCACATCCACACTGAGTGGACCCTGAACCGAAGTTAATGCTGGCCGGAACCAGTGCTGGCAGGGCATCAGGTTAGGACTTAGTGTGTGGGGCTGCTGCCTGAGGCTAACTGAGCTCCATGCTTAAAGAGACCCTACCCTCACCCCGGACAGACAGTTCTCAGGGTTCCCTGCTTGCTTGTCTACCTCAGTGATGGACAGCAAAGCAGTCCTGTCTTGGAGTGCCCTGAGTGCCCACACTTGGGACACCACAGCACTCGGCCACATGGAGCCAGAGCTGCCCCATGGCATGCTGGTCCATCTCGTGGGGTCGTTGCCATCAGCCTGGCTGCACTTGTTGCAGGCTGCCATCCATGGGGTCCATCGGGGGGCTGTCAGGATCTAGGAGGCCCTGAGGGAGAGCGTCCACCCTGAGGAGCCCTCAGAGCCTCCCCGGTCCTCCCCAATGGGGGCTCGTGCCCTATTCCTCCCTCAGGTCCTTCCACTTACCCCTTCCTAGCCCCCCTTCCTGATGTCAAATAAAAGACACGTGTGTTCAAAAATAGAAACTGGGTTTATTGAACAAAACTGGGGGGAGGGGGATGAACCTCTGGGGAGACTGGGAAAAGGAGGTGGGAGAGGAGAAGAGAAAGGGTGGGAGAGGGGAGGGAGAAACCTGAGAGGAGGGAGTTGGAAGGGAGAAGCAAGGGGAAAAAGTGGGAGGGGAAGCTCAGGGCTCACGGTTGGGGGTCTCGCCGGACCAACCTGACTTTCATGCTAACCTGCTCCTGGGTTTGCATGTTGCCTTTGGTGGCCAGGTTGGCAGCTATCCTGCCATATACGGCTGCATTCTTCCGTCTAGTGTGGAGATCATGGATGTTGGGGGAGTCCCCCCCCCAAACCTGAATAAGGTCCATGATCTCCACCCTGGACCAGGAAGGCATCCGCCTTCTCCAGCCCCTGTCAAGCTCCTGGGAGCTGGCAGACTGCTCCTGGGGAGCGGTGGAGGGCTGACTGCCAGTGGCTTGCTGACTTCTGTTTTGGTGCCACTGGGTCAGGGGCCCCGGTGGCCACTGCTGGCTCTGGGCTGGCAGGCTTTAATGTCTCTGGGGCTGGGGGAGAGGAGAGTAAGCTTTCCTGGTTGTGGCCAGCAGGGCTCCCTGGGAAGGGCTGGAGGCCCCCTATTTCAAATTAAGTGTCTACACAGCACTAAATTCGAAATAGCTATTTTGAATTTGGTGTTACTCCTCATAGAATGAGGTTTTACCAAATTCGAAATAAGGGCTCCACTATTTCAAATTTATTTCAAAATAGCAGTTTGCCTGCGTAGACGCTATTAAAGTTAATTTGAAATAACTGCTGTTATTTTGAATTAACTTTGTAGTGTAGACATACCCCGAGGTTTTCTTTCCTCACACACGTATGATGGGGGAAGGTAAGAAATAAGAGAGGTTGTGATATAAGCAGAGGGGGTCAGATATAAGGCATCTGCAAAACACCAACAAAGTACTGCTGCAGCCAAAAATTCAGAGAACTAACTTCAGAAGCGGGAGGGCAGCTTTCAGGGAGAGATAACAAAGGCACCAAAAGTAGTAAGGCTACATCAAAACTTTCCAAATCCTGCCCACCTCACTCATGTGAGCAGTTCCACAGAAATCATTGGGACCTGAGCAGGGTTTAGATCCCAGTGCTTTTATTTAATATTAATTTTAGAATCCTGCCCAGAGGCTCCAATCAAGATCAGGCTCAGTGCAGGTGAAATGTGAATAAAATGCACAGCCTCATCATGTTTCTTGTAACTAAAAGGAGGACAATGATAACAGCATTGCGGAGAAGTGTTGATGCTTCCTTAGCTAGAGTAGCAGTAAGAAGTGTCACACCAGATGAAGTCAAAAAAGAATTCTCTCCTCCTTCTCCCAATTAGATTTGCACAGAGCTGGGGGGAACTTACAGATTTGCAAAAATTCCCTCCAGATTTCTTTTATCTGTAATGGGACTTTAAATGCTACAATTGTTTTGCAATATAAAACCTGTAATTAGCTATTTTGGATTTGCCTAAACTTGGGGGTACTTGACTTTAATTACCAATCAAATGTAATGCTGTATCTGCATTCATGCAATCTTCAGTACTAACTCACACGTGCAAGCCTTCTTTCAGTCAAAGACAATAGAGATTTTTGTTTTTCTTTTCTCTTTTGTAAACTAAACGTAATTGATGCTTCAGAGAAAGTTTGGGTGACTACAGTGTATTCTCTGCATCCGTTTGCCATGTTTGCAAGGCAAAAATGCTGGACATATGTGGAAGGAAGAGTGGTTCTTGCTTGGCTGACTAAATCGTATTCCTACTTGAGTGGCAGGCTTTTGGGGGTAAAGTGCATTTGTTACTGTTGAGATTTGATCTATGAAGGGAAGTAGTTATCATGAGGATGTGAGTCGGATAAGACTGCATTAGGTACCAGGTCTTCAGTCTATATCTGTACAGTGCCTAGCACGATGAGTATGATGCTGATTTGTGGTCCCTATTTATTACTAGAATACAGATAATAAATGGGCCAAGGCTATCCAGCTTCACCAGCTACTTTTGACTGCTGGAGACTGGAAAAGAACCAGCCAGATTCTCAGCCTTTGGTTGAGAATGTGGCTGGCCTTTCTGAAGTTCACAGAGAAGGGTCTGTGGAGCTCCTCTCCCCACTTTGTTGGTTCCCTGCATAGAAGCCAGCCAACCATCTTTAGTCCTCTTAACATTGGAACTGCTTCCTGCTTGTATTTTTTTTTCTCCTTGGGGCCTGCCACAAAAAAACACAAGGGGAGCATGAAGGATGTAGTATCATAGCTCTACCCTTGCTTATGTGCTGATCATCAAATCAGGCTATTTGCAAAGGGTAGTGCAAAATGCACTTTCAAGAGCTGGTTGTTCCATACTGTTTCATGAGCTGTCCCACAGATGAATAGTTCTGCAACATCCCCAGGCAGGGCTCTGTCTAGTGGCATAATTTGGCATTTCTGTAGGAGTGATATTACAAGGGGTCCCCCCCCCCCCCTCAGTTTTCCATTGGTAGCAGGAGATTTTGTACCCACTGTAAAGGCAGGCATAAAAAGACATAAAGACACCAAATTAACAGGAAAGAAATTACTATTATCTAATATGTTGTTTTCTATATATGCTTATTTTTCTTGTACAGTCCCTGACAACATGAATGCATCCAACTAGCATATGGAATTTTCTGTATGAATTAAAAATCAAATCCAGTCTTTTTGAATTATAATGAAATCATGCATTTTTGTCATGCATATGTTTGTCTTTATTTTGAACAAGGCTTGAGGCATCAGGTTTTAAATGGAGTTATTTTTAGCACCTTCTCACCAGTGGACAAAATTGTTCTAGTGATCAGCTCTGTTTATTTGCACCAGATATGCAGAAAAAGTTTTCTTCTTTAACCGTCTTTTTAAAACGAACATGTACAAACACAAACAATCTTCATACATGAATAAAATATTAGGTTGGAAGAGTAATTAATATAAAAGGCTGCAACAGAATAGAAAGGTGGCTTGTATATCCTACAATTCATATGTCAATGTCAGTTATCATATTTCATTGGAAGATGCTAAAGATTGAAAATCAAGCATGCTAATTAATTAGTCTCATTCCTGGTTAACCTGAAGGTTGCATATAAAAAGAAATCAGGTTGACTGTGTGAGCAAGAAGAATGAGTAGTTCAGTTAAAAGATCAAGAGAGGAAGAAGACAGAAAGAAAAAAGAGGAAAGAAATGTGTCAGGCTAAGTACAGCACTATAAAGTATCTCACAAATTCAGAAGAGTTATCTGCTCTGTACTCACACCTACCCATTAGTGACATTCATATAACCTACATAAAACCAGACTAATTTGTCTTTATGTGGGTCCAGTGCCTGGAATTTGGGTGATTAAATTCATTTCCCAAAACACGGACACCCTGAAGGGGCTTTATACTCCCTCTTCGCTACTGGCTATTACTCCAATTTATAGGACAGAATAGCTGTCACACTTCCTCTAGGCCACTAGGTCCACATAGCCCTCCAGGCCAGCTCATAACACCAACTGCTCACTACCCTGTGTGTCAAGATGAATGTCAACTGTAATACAAACAGAAGCTAAAGTTGAGAAGTTTAGCATACCCTAGGCCAGTGCTTCTCAATCTTTTTTAGACCAAGGACCGGCAAAACCATTCACAAACTTTTGGCGGAGCAGTAACATCTATTTGCATATTCATTATAAAACAATAAATATGCAAATAAAATGTTACCAGTCCACCAAATCTCCTACCCCCTGACATGAATCTGCCCCCCAGACCTCTCAAATACTTGAATTCTGATTCCTGCACTGCCCTGTATTCCCAGCCCCCTGCGGTGAGCCCCCCCACACTTAATATTTCATAGTGTAAGAAATGTATATTATTTTAACCCTTCCAGTCGAGTATCTCACAAGCAGGACCATTAGTGGTAACCGTATGGTGGATTCCTATGGGGCCAGGACCAGAGCAGGGAGGGGCCACAGCTCCCTCGGTGGGGCAGACTCTGTGTGGCCAGGCTCATGCAGGCACCCACCCTGGGAGCTCGTGCGGCATGGAAATTCCTTTCCTGTGGCAACATGCGCTGCTTCAGCTCCGCCCCCCCATAAATCCAGCATCCGGCCTGCAGATACAGCCTCCACCTTCACCAACAGCCTGAGGGACACTGGGCCAACTGGGCTCTGTACTGCCTCCACCACATCCCTGTCTGCCTGCCAACGGGGGCCACACACTGCCCCACCCCAGTGGGCATGGCCTGGTGGTGTGCCACAGACTGGCACCAGTCCATGGATCAGCAGTTGGAAACCCCTGCCCTAGGCAGTTCCAGCTCACTGTTTAGGAGAAGGTTATGCCAGCTCTTACTGGAGTAACCCCTGATACAGGGGTCAAGTGATGGAAAGTGGAAAGCTGACAACAGAAGTATGATGTGTGAGAAAGATGGGTTCAAGTCTATCAAAATCCAGAGCATTTTTGGCAGATCCCAATTAATATAATTGAGGTCTGACCTCTTTCCAGTGAGGAATAGATCTTTATTTTCTAGCCAATAAAGTAGTTAAAATAGACCAGTTTTAAAGGAGGCATATGGTGCTCTAGGATCATAATAGGTATTTAGGGATATCTTCAGGGGGCACTACTATATAGGACCTGTCATTTGTTTAAAAAAAAGTCTTAAACTCTTTGCCTAAACCAGTTGGTGACACTTCCAGCACCAGATGGTAATGGATGTAATAGGGCAAAATTTGAAGGGCCCGAGCTGGTGAATTTTTATGATTTTAGTTCTATTGAAGACTACTGGCATAAGGAGTACTCCTGTGCACAAGGATTTACTCAGCACCAGGTACCATGTTCTACAGCTCATATTAAGTCATCCAATATCTTGTCTCATTTTAAGATTACAGCTTTAAAGTGACAGGTGTAAATCTGTTAAAAAAGTGACTGCAAAATGACTTCCTGCAAAAGGTCTGCAGAGTAAGTTGAGGGTCAATAACCTGGAGTGAGCAGGCCTGAATAAAGAAAGGCCTGTGATATAAAACCAGCAACAGGCTTGGAACCTAGTGAGCAAGACTTTGGTTCAGTAACATGGCAGCCAGAAAAGAGGCCCTATTGAGATTTGTCTGATTGTGTCAGTTAGGTCAAGCGTGGAAGAACATAGGGAGGCACCAGATCAAATACAGGCTGTAAGAGAGAGGGGAGTAGCAGAACATCTCAATAAGAGACATCTTAGTATCAACCGACTCCCCAAAAACTAATCTACATACCAACCTAGGTTCAGGACTGGGTCGAAGTTGACAGCATGAAGCATAGTAAGTAAGTTCCCCTTCTGCAAGGTACAGGGTGATAACTAGATAACAGAGGGTGGCAATCTGGTATCTCAGAAGTAATGTAATTTGTTTGTACGTGTCTATAAAAGGGCATTGCAAAGGGTAATTGCCAACTGACCATGGGGGAGGAGCTACAGTGTTAATTGATGTTAGCATATTGTCACGGCTTACAACAGGTGTAGTGGCACAGTGGCGAAAATGTCTGCTGACTACTATTAGTGTATGTCGTTTGGCAATAAACCTGCTTGTATGATTTTGCTCCTTATCTGATTTGTGGTCTCTGGGAGTCTGTCATGTTTACTCAAGTGAACAGAGTCAACACATTAGACAGGAGAGCATACACACATGCATCTGAAAGTTTATCATCATTGACGGAGTAGAGGACCAGTCAGAAACGCATGGGGGTGGACCCCGAATCCTGAAAGTGAATGCAACCTGACTGAATGACAACTTTTAAATACTATATATCAGTGGTCCACTGCATATAGTAGCAGTGCCCAAAGGCCTCAATCAGAGTCAGGGCCTTGTTGTGTTGGGCAACTATACAAAGACATTGAAATGCATGGTCGTTTGCCCCTAAAGAATTTAAAGACTGCACTGTAATGGTGCTTTCAATTTTCTCCCTTTCTTCATATTCCCAAGTCATTTAATTTCATATTACCAATCCTGTTTGGTCATTGGTAAGGATTTAGACCAGGAAGTAGTTTCTAGAAATGATGCTATACCTTAGCTGACAGATTCTTCCATCTCATTCCAATAGATAAAGGTTTAATAGCAACTGTTGCACAGAAGATGATACCGTGTATCTTTTCAATTTTCTAAAGTACTTTATTTGATTTCTAAATGTAATATTTTGTACACTTTTCGACATGCATCTGACGAAGTGGGTCTTTGCCCACGAAAGCTTATGCTCCTACACTTCAGTTAGTCTATAAGGTGCCAGAGGACTCCTCATTGCTTTTGCAGATTCAGACTAACACGGCTACCCCTCTGATACTTTGTATACCTTTTTATCCGGGGAGGCTACAGATTCATAATTCTCCCATAGTCTAAACTAATAGTATTTGGACCACTAAAATACAATATAATGCCTTTTTTCTTGTTTGATAGCTAATTAGAATTGAGCCACAAATAAGATGCAAATCCACTGTAAAGACTGAGCACCACTAACAATAAGCACTGAGTATTAAGGGGTGCATTTTCAAAATGCAGCCTTGCTTTTTGCTACCTTAGTTTGTGAAGATCCTCAAAATCTGGGGAGTTATCTATAAACAACCTTCTGGGATCAAGACCCCTTGATCCATCATACCTCTGTACGGGGGCATGGTGTTTGCTTCAGCTGACTATCAATCAGCCTGAACAAAGTGTCTGTTCACCCAGTTTATATTGCTGAAATCTTTCTTATAGCCCTTTGTGCAGCTACACTGTAACACAGATGATGATGCACATGGTCAGTGAATGTTTTCTGACAAGGCTCTGTGGTGGTCTGGAAGAAGTGTATTGTGGAACTGAAGATGCCATCACTTGGCTGGATGGCTATGCGCATGTTAAGTAAATAAATCACTAGTGGTCTGGGTATGCAGTCACCACACTCAGCTTGTTGCATTCAGCTCTGTGTTGACAGCTCATATTGTTATTAGTGACAGAACTAGATACTAGCTTTCAGTTAGTAAATGCTAGCTCTGCCAGATCTTTGATGAGAAGCCATTACTGTTAAGTCTGCCTAGAGAGATTTGATGGATGAAATCAACCTGTTACATTAAGAGTTGACTGATATTCAAACACTCTTGCACCAACTTGGATGTCTGCACATTTTCGGGGGAGAAGGTGAAAACACCCTGGTCTTCAGGCTATTACCGATTACACAATACTCCATCATTACTACAGTTCACATGTTTCTGGATAAAAGCCCCATGTCCCTTTACCATACACAGATGTTCAGCACAGCCAGAGAGCTGAAAACTACCTTGTAACAAAGCGAAGAATTGATGGGAAAGAGAATCTAATACAGTAAGTAAATCCAGGAGCCCATTGTTGCACCTGCTTCTTTGTCCACTTGATTACAGATCCTGGACCAGGCTCTACTTTCTGGTTTGTTCCAAGTTGCCACTACTATGTACCAGCTTGGCTGAGTTTCCTCTCTGTGCTGGGAGCAGCTTCACGGGCAATAATGCATGGTGGAAGAGTTCCCAACTTGGCATCTGGAGTGTGGCTTACAACACCTAATCTCCCTTGATACAGAGGCTGTCTGCTGGTTATGGAGCCTGAACATTGAGCTCTGACATCTGCATATGACAAGGGGAGCCTATCAGCACAATAATTTCACTTTAATTAATGTTTAGTGCAGTATTGTCTCTCTGTTTGAAGGAATCTTTAAGGCTGGACTGTGGCCAGACAGCCTGCCTCCATATTATCCATCTTATTTGCCTCTCTGAAGCATACAGGACAGAGAAGGAGCAATAATATCAGCACAGTCTATGCTGGCTCATCTGATCCTGAGAAGCTGAAACACAGATATGTGGATAGAGAGCAGCTAAGTCAATAAGCTGGCCTCTGAGGCTGCGGCTGGCACCTATGTTGATTCGAACACACACAGTCCCAGGAAGAGGAATTTCCCACTGAGAAAACAATGTCCAGTACTTCAAAATTTAATCATCTCAATTCTCTCTTACAAGTGTAAATTAAGTTCACAACTCCCTTGTAAGAACTGGTCTCACAGCAGACAGACCAGCATCAATTGGCAATTAAGATAAGAAAGAGAAATACGTGACCCCATGATTATAAAGGATGGGCCCAGCACACACTCACTTTGAGTGTCATTCTACCCTCTACCTGCTGGTCGGGTTAGGTGTTTGACCTCCCGAGGTTCTATGGGGACGCCCACCTCGTATTTTCGTCTTTCCTAGGAATTGAGGGACCGGCCCTGGCCTGACATGCTGGAGTCGAGAGGCACAGAAGGGGGTAAAAATGGTACCTGGATGTGGTCCTCTGTCTTAAGTGTACACATAGAAAGAGTAAGCTGTTACTTGGTACCATTATTTCTATTTTTCTATCTTTATCTTCTTTGTAACCATTTTTAAGACCTATATTTTGCTAATAATTAAGAAATAGAGCAATAGCCATTGTAACCATATGATTTATAAGCTGCCTCAATAAACCTGTAGCTGTTTAAGCTTTAACCTGACTCCTTCAGTTGCTGTAACAGAACCAAGCATAATTTAAAAGAACTTCAGCCGGTCATAAAGGGACAGTTATAGGAAGAGCTTGGGCGTTTGGATCTGTGTCACTCCCAGGTGACAGGACCCACTGGGGCATCTTTCAGTCTTTCCTCAAGGCTGCCCGCTGCGAAGGAATTATGAAATTCTAGCAGCTGAAATCTAAGATGTAATAAGCTCTTCCTATATAACGGGGCGTCTGTTGGCCTGCTGGCCACCCTCTGCGATGGGACCCCGGTCCTAGCAGTAAAGGCACGGACGTTAAACCTTTTCTCGGAAACATACACACACACACTGCCCTGACCGTCGGCTGACATGGACTGAAAATCAGGCCCTAATTGAATATACAATATATCAACTATACAATATCTGTACATGAACGGTATGATATGCAACATAAAGGCGGGAAGCCCTTCATTCGTTTCTTCTCCACCTACTGGTTGTAAAAGGTGGACATCACACGTTTACAGGTACCCTTGTCTGGCACCCTCAGGACCTGAACGGTCCAAATGAGGGGATTTTCTGGACCAGGGGAGGTCCCTCCCCACGTATCCCGTACTGTCCTGCTGCCTCGAGCTAGGGCTTCAGCCCAGCACCACTGCTTCCTGTCCGGCCGTGGCTCCCCTGGCTGGAGCTCCCTAGTTACTGCAGCTGGAGTTCTGCAGCCACAGCTGGACCCTGAGCTCCATGGCCATGGCTGGAGCTCCCTGGCTGTGGCTGGACCGGATCTCTGTGGCTGCTGCTGACCCCTGCAGCTTCCCAGACACAGGGAGAAGAACTCTCTGCTGCAGTGCCCGCCCCTCTGCATCCCCTGCCACATGGAGCTCCCAGGTGAGTCGCTGCCCCACCCTTTCCCCCCACCATGCTCCTGCCCCATGGCCTGACCATCCTATATCTGGGCTTTGTGGTTCAGAAACATCCCTTGTCCTTCCGGACCATGGGGTATTGCTGGACCAGAGGGTTTCAGTTAAGTGAGGTAGAACCTGTATTTTCTGTCACATCTTAAATCAGTAAATCTGCTCATTGCTATTTTATAATCAGTACAATAGAACCCTGGAGCCTGTTACGAAACAACTACATTGAAGTGCCATCTAGAAAAATATCCTTGTATCCCTGTAGGCTCAGTAACTTTTTCATCTACTGACGAGTGCCTTAACCAAGAACATTTTTTCTTGATTCTTGTGACCTTCATATAAAGAACGAGCATAGCTATCATGTCTCAAAGACTGTAACTATCTTAAAAAGTGGGAGTGACACCACTACTACCTGTCATCTTCCTTGTCCTTTTGGCCTTCTCTTCTCATCACCATTTGATGGCAGCACAACTTACACTTACAACTTACTTACACTTTTTTCTCTTTAGTCCTCCACATAACTTTTTAGATACTCTAGTTTTTCTCCCCTTTGACTATATCTGTGAGAAATGCAACCATTGTCCTAACAAAAGTAAGACTTATTAAAGAAACTAAGAATTAAGAAACAAAATGGAATTAAAACAAAATAAATAGCTGGTGTAACACCCAGATTTATCTCTCTCATAAGCTAACCTATTTAAACATTTTCAGCTTAGTTTTTGAGGGAAAAAGAAAAAGTGAATGGTTTACATACATTGGAAGAAATCCTGTTTCTCTCACTGTGCTAGGCCACTTGTCAACATCATGGTTTCTGCATAGCATTTCCATTTGATGTACACAGTTCTCTATTATCAAGTCCTACTCGGATCCATACCTGCTGTTTCCTGTTTTCCAAATATGTTTACTTCTGTTATCTATACACCTAATACAATCTGCTTTGTCCAATTGATGCAACAACCCTTTAGTGATTGATAATATCGATCTTTCAAATACTTACTGACCTAGCCTTTCACATACCATCTTGGCAAGTTATATATTATTTCTGTCCTAAACAATTTACGTGTCTACTTGAGGCCATCTAACCATAATGATGATATGATCTGCATAAGACTCACAAAAACACAGGGGAAAGACATTATTAAGAAGACAAAACAGATAAATAGAGTTTAAATATATATTCCTTACTCTTGGAGAATTTGCTAAAAGTTAGTATGCATTAATGAGAGAGGGCCAAATTCTGCTTGCTATGTTCATACAAGACTCCTCCCATGAGACAGATTAGAGTCTCCTCCTTTATGCCTGCCAGTCAGGGTGGTTTCTCCACCTCTTTTCATGTGCACTGGATGTTGGGATTTTTTATTTCAGTGCCTGGTGCCTTTGCTCAAAGTAACTCCTCTTGTGCTTGGGATACCAGGGATGTGGTGCTTTGGAAAAATAACTAATACTGCTCCTCTGTTCACAAGAAATATAATTCATACAAGAACAACACAGAATATTAATACAAATTCAAAACACTGAAATGTCACACTCAAAAAAGAAGAGTGTAAGACTTTATTGGAGACAGGAAACAAAGGCTTCGTTGAAAGAAAAGATTAAGATTAACTTAAATATGAAAACTTCAACAGTATGACAAATCCCCCATCCCTCTTCACACACCCCTCCCCAGCTTCCTCCTTTAGTACATTTCCAGGCAGATGGGATGCTGAGGATAAATGACGAGTGCTGAAGTGCTGTGAACGTTAGCCAGCTTAAACAAAAAGAAAGGGGATTCCTTATGGTGACTTCACTTCTTTGTTGGACAGGGTTGTCTCCTGGCTCCGTGGTCTGGAGCCATGGACATCTCAGCTGACTCTAAATATCGTAGGGTTGTTTCTCTGCTTCCCTGATCATTGGTTTCTCTGGACTGGGACTCCCAGATTATATACTAAAGCCCACAAACTCAGTCTCCCTTGGTGTGGGGAGTGGGAGTTGAGACGAGACTCCCCTGGCTGTACTAATCCTCTCTCAGCTCCTCCAAACCCAAAATATCCATAAAGGAAAAGCAAAACTATTCTCTTTGTCTTTGAAGCAGTCTGTCCTCTCCCACTGAGGGACTTGAGCAATACTGGCTTCAGACAAGCTCTAAAAACAGTCTCTGTACATTACTTGGGGTATGTCTAGACTACATGCCTTCTTTATCATGAGGCAAAAAGAAGCAGTTGACAAAGGCGTTCCCTGTCGACCGATCCACATCTTGACTGCTGACGATCAGCTGATCTGGCACAGCGTGGTGGCCATTTTTATTTTAATGAAGCCAGGGTTATTTAAATCCCAGCTTCATTGACTATGTCGGGTAGTCTAATTTACATGCCTCTGGTGACAGAGGCATGTAGTCCAGACATACGCCTGGCCTGGAGTTCCCAACTGGGTTGTGTGGGATTTTCTAGTCTATTTTGTCTCCACCCTGGACACTGAGAAATCTGGGCAATGGTGTCTCGAGGTTTTAAGCAGACTAAGACAATTTCTTCTTGGTCTCTAGAGCATTCATATTGAAGCAGGACATGCCATGCACTTAGTAAACTCATGGGAGAAGGCATGGTTTTAACTTCACTCCAAGTTCCTTAGCTCTAAAGGAGGTATTTACCAATGATGTCACCCTTATGTAGTACTTGCACTCTCAGCAACACTGCAGCTGGGCTATGCATGAGGACACATTGCTGGGAGGGGCACTTTCTTTTCTATTCTATACAGATTCTTACACCGAGCTCATCACCATAGAACGAGCATTGAGCAATGTGACTAACACCTGTCATGTATTTGTTCTCTGCTCCTCTCTCTGCATATATGCCTGAGGAGAGTCACAGTCTGTACCTTAATTTTATATTTATTTTTTCAAGTTTAGTTAATCTGTTCCTAAAACAGCTTCAAGATTCCTTTCTCTAAACCTCATCTCCTGATACTTTCATCCCTCACCCACTATGTCACATCTAAAGTTTGGTTTGCTCTTTTAAGCAGAGATGCTCTGTCTTGTGTGATGTGCCTGGGACACAATACGATGCTCCAAATCAAGTACAGTGTCAGTATAACCACTAGTTAATGTGTGTTATGGGTCCCCTTCTGTGTGGTCTAGAACTGATGAAACTGTTACAGCCCCAACTGCAGGGTATGGTTCTTTAGCTCAAGTGATAGCCACTCATGTTTCTAGATGTTGAGGTCTGCAGGTCAGCCTTTCTGTGAGCCAGGATGGGTTCAGTCAGTATGCATTGTGCAGGCTTTCCCACAAGAGTGCCATTGTACTTCAATCCGATTCTTGACAAGTAAGAAACTTGCTTTTCTGGCCAAGTTATCTCTTCAGTAGAAATGGCCAACCCTGAATTTTGACAAACTGTGTGGTTAGTTGATGTTCACAAAGGGAAATCAGAATGAAACCACCATGTGCATATTCACTTGTGATTAAGGCAAGAGTTGAATTCCTGTCTCTGTTTTCATTATCGTTTGTATTCATTATGTTGCCTCAATCATTGGAACCATTGTTGAAGTGAAACAATAATTGATAAAAGGAAAAAAGGAGCCAAATTATTCAATGACAGAGGAACTTCCCTTTCCTCTGCTAACTGTGATAACAATTAAAAATAGAATAATACTGAACTGTGCCCTCACCAAATGGAAACTCAACATTTACATGAAAATAGACTAAAGAGAGTACAAGACAGAGATGGATTCATCAAAGGGATAACAAGTAGATATTTTTTACTTTTTGAATTTTAACTAATGTCAGTTCAATTTTTTAGTTCTCTAGTTTTATTGAATAGTACTAGTGACAGTTACTGAATTGATATGAACATACCATATCTATATAATGCTAAGATTTTAAACTCATGAAGCACCATTTTCCTTTAAATATACACATTTACTACTTGTCACCAGAATTCTTATAAAAATTTTGAAGTGTATCTATTACGAAGGCAATCAGTAAAAAAAATTCCACACAAAATATTTATACCTTTCATCACTGCTTCACATTAGATTCAGTCATTTTCAAGAGACGGATTAAAGTTTTATTTCCTGCTTCTTTTCTGCTTCCCACCCTTATCAACTAATCTAAACTAGTACAGGAAAATCTTTGAATGTTTATTATGTGCTGCTGAAAGTCCCCAGAATTTCTTTTAAAGTTTTGTTTTATTCTCTTTATAACACTTCTTTGCTAAAATCATTAACAAACTGTTATTGGAACAGAAGTGATATGCTCTTTGTAATATTAACTGAGGCAAATTATTAAGAAAAGGAGCTTTGAGGCAAACTACAGACAATTCAAGTAAAATATATCCTTCCCATCAACATACTCCTGAGTTCAGAGTCCAGATTGTCTAAACAAGAGACTCTCCCCTGGAAGAGCAACATAGCCTCATGTGGAGAACTAACATGGGTGTGTGCCTGCTATTAATTTGAGCATGCAGACTATCTTAATGGAATTTCAGGGTCAGTTCAAACCCTGGGTTAAATATGCATAACTCCCACTGAAGTCAGCAGGAGTTGTGCCTATCTACTTGCCATGAGGCTGAATTTGGTCCTCAGTTTATCCAGACAAACATTTTTCCACTGACATCATTGATTGCCTAGTAGTTTTTCTTACCCTATGAATTTTAAAAAATAAAATTTGTTTTTTACTGGCCTTCTGAAAAGTTTTAGGAAATGGACCATGTTTTAACCCTTATACACATTCATGAGTTAATGATTTACTGCCCAAGCATATTATGGTAATTCATGAACTAGCGGCCCTCAAGCTATGCTGTTTTAGAAAATTGTATACACATGTACACAACTCAGAAAAACGTGATTTACTCTGAATTTTTTTATATCAAAAAGCATGTTGGATTTAGATTTAAAATGTCCATTTATCCTGGTTTCCTGATTTCCTGTTTTACAAAGGAGGGCAAATTGGTAATAATGTGATCATGGCAAGGTTGTGGAAAAAGACAAAAAGAAACCTCACCTAGTTCTCCATTACAAGAACACTAAAAGTTGTGTCAATAACATGTAACATCTTGCAAGCATGTAATTCTGCAGGTACAAGATAAATAGGTATCCATTTGTTCTTTTCTAAAATGTGCTTGTCATTCGTTGCATTGCAAGTTTCATTATTTGGGTCAGCAACAAATCTACTTGGGACCACACATCACAAAGACAAAGAAGGCTCTTGTTCCTTATCAATCTGGGACAATGACATGTAGATGTACATATAAAAGGCAAAATCTTTGACATCCATCATCTCACTGTGCCCATTAATGCAGCACTATCATCCCTTGGTTGCCATTGAAAATTTTCTACCATGGGAGCACCTAGGAAACTCAACAGTTTGCCCAAGGTAAACTGACTGGAAGAACCATAAGCAATCTGGAGAGTGCAGTGAATTTGTATGCATTGATGACACCATGTCCATGCTGAGGTTTGAAAATCGCAAATAGGCTCCCACTGAATGAGACTCCAGTTAGTTCTTTCAATTTGCTAGTTAAATACAGTTTTTTCACTAAAAAATTAAAGAATTGTTTTTGGTTTCAGATTACATTTGAGAAACAAACTTCCCACAATACAATTAATGTGGGAAGTAATGTTCTGCCCTAGAATTTCAAACCATTGGACTAAGAAATCTGTTTTAAGAAAAATGTTTCTCAGTTTTAAATTAGGAAAGTTACCTTTTTTCTATTGCTTCCTTTCTTTATCAAACCACAGAATCCACAGGTGATTCAGATTAATGCAGTAATCAATTTGTGAGGTAAGTTACGCACAACAGTGAAGTTGCTCGATCTGGGACTGAGTTTGTGTGTTCTATTATATGGGTTATTAGGACGGATCCTTGATTAATTTTAGCCTTTCCTTTAGGACCAAAAGTTTTCAAATGGTTTGGAGAAGGGTAAGCCACTAGCTGGCTGCGAGACACTTTGTTTACCTGAGCATCAGCAGGCATGGCCGTTTGCAGTGCCCATGAGCTGCAGTACACTCTTCCCAGCCAATGGGAGCTGGGGACAGTGGCGTGGACTAGGTCACCACTTTCTTCAGCTCCCATTTCCCGGGAACTGTATATTGCGGCTATTGGGAGCTGTGAGCAGCCTTGAAGCATCTACTGGCCAACTAGTGGTGTATCCTTACAAGCCACAACCCAAAGTTAGAAAACCCTTGCTTTAGAAAGGCGGAAGGGAGAAAGAAAGAGTTCTTTATTTGCATGTATCTTTTGAAATATGTTTGGGACCTTCTTAACTGCAGGACTTTCCTACCTTTGAATCCTGTTCTATCATTCAAAAATATATGTTTTATTTTCATCATTACAAAAGTCACCAATATTTCATAAAGCACTTTGCCCTCTTGACTATTCTAGAACTGCTGATTTTTACTCCTTACCACAGATAAATGAACAAATGTAGGTATGCTTATCAAATGAACTGCACGCCTTTATTTTTCCCCTCAAGTTTTTTAAAAACTCTGCAAAACAGGGTTTTCCTAGAAAACCATTAAACAGTGTCTAATGCCATCTTGACTTCTTTGGGGCAGAAAATATAGAGATGCAATGGAATGCTGGAGTGCTGATCCCAAAGCAAACATATCATTTTCCCTGCTGAGTCTATGTGAGAGAATATGCAGCACAAATCTTGTGTTATGAGAGAGGGAGGATTACTACACATCTGCAGTGTGTGAATGAATGTTGTACAGAAGTCTCAACTGAGAACAAGTACGCATTTTGTGTCACTGTTTACATCTCATTTAAACCCACCCCCTCCATCTTTTTCTAATCATTTATATTAGAAAACATTTCAAATTAATCTACTCCTTTTAACAGCAATCTCCCGACCATTGTATTCTCTTTGTGTATTTCCAAACTTCATTCAGTTGGAGTAGGGAAACAAAACAAAACACGGACCAGTTTTTGAACAAATACATTTGATTAGCTATTTTGCTATTAGAGAAGAAACACAAAAGAATTTTAATAAAAAAAGATTTTATCCCCTGACTATTTCCCCTTATTCTTTCCTTTTCAAGAAAATCACTCTTTAGTTACTCATTTCTTTTCCCCATGGTCAGGTTGGCTGCATCTCCAGACACTTGTAAGTACTGTATGTTCTGACATATCCTGAAGTCATGCATTAGCACCTTTTCATTCAGCAAAGGGTGAGAACAGATCTCTTTTGGCAGCTGACAGCAGGGAACAGGCAGAAAGGAGGAAAAAGAAGCTGTAGGAGTAGGACACGGTGGTGGCCTAGTGGCGAGCATGGCTAATGTACCAGCTGTGAATAACCTCTTTTTTTCAATCCCCTCCACCCAACAGATGTCTCTCTGTCATTGTCATGTCCTCAAGCTATCCTAGTAAATGATTTGTGCATTACAAGTGAGTCACCAAGGTGGCAATTGAACCTCTTCACAGCTCAAAATTGTTGATGTGTGCACTGAAAGTGCAGTGGCTGGGGGGTGGGGGGAAGGATGTGTGTGTGTGAGAGAGAGAGAGCAGGAGAGAAGGATGAAAAAGAGGGAGGGAGAGAGGGAGAGGAGAGAGAGAGAGAAATGTCAAGGTTACCTTGTTTTGCCTGGAGAATCAAAAGGGAAGGCAAATTAACTGCTGACTCTCTTTGGTCTTTTGGATCTCCTAGAATGAGGCAGTGCCATCCTACTCAAGCAGATGTACATATCACTTTGAAAGATTAAAAAATGAAGAATGCAGTGATCTGTATTGTATATACACTTTATTCTGTGGAAAGAATGTTAATAAATATACTGAGAGGCTGCAAAGTTTGCCAATATAAATAATGTGGCATTTCAAAGTCTGTCAGTAAATGTAATTGAATTTTTCAATGTAAAAATATAGTTCAGTTATAAATTGGAGTCATGCTTGACATTAGTTGAGCATTAGGAGATATTAATTAGATACTGCTCACTTCTTCTCTCTGATTTCTTTATATTAAATGAATTATCAGGAAACAGGAATTTGCAAGCATGCGATTTAGAGATTTTTATTCTGAAAACAAGCCGCCTGGTAATTTTTAGTGGAGGAATAAATGCCTTTTCAAAAACCTTGTCAGTGTGCTGTCTAAAACATGTCCTTCCCAATATGAACACAATATGGAAAAGCTAATCCATTATAATACTTTGTAATGATAATAAGCTACAGTGAACAAGTAGCCTAGGGAAAAGATGGTAGTAGTCACCTTTAAACAGAAAGAGAATAGTAAGTAATTGTACATTTTTACAGTAGGCTGATGACAACATTTCCTGTGACTTTGAACTTACTTTGGCTGTCACTGTTCTGGCAAACATTCTGCATATCAATCAGACAGTTATATTTCCTACATGACATTTGCAGCATAATGTATAAAATTTACGTATGTGATCCTTACATGTAAGAATCCTGTTTATATGTAAATATATTAATCTCTGCTGCATGAGCTACAAATGAAGACTGCATTTAACCATTCTACAGGCCACCATGACCTCTATATATCTGGGGAATATAGGTTACATTTTCTTCATTTTGCTGGATTGCTCTGCAGCACTTGATTTTGTTAATCATATAATGTTTGCTTCAATCAGCCAAAAACAGTTCCTGCCTTGCAGCTTATGGTGCAACATTCCTTCTGATTGAATGTTATTTTTGTAGTCTCATAGAACTGATTATTTTGAGTCTTTACTCTGTTTTTTTCAGTGATATCCCTATTTCTTGTGGAATCACGAAGGGTATGTCTGCGAAGCAGGGCTAAACTTGAAATAAGCTATGCAACTTGAGCCACGCTAATTGTGTTGCTTATGTCACAATAGCTTATTTCGAAATTGGTCACATCTATACACCACTTATTTCAAAATAGAACACTCTTCCTCTGACTTCCCTTATTCCTCATATAATGAGGTTTACAGAGGTAGGAGTAAGAAGCCCATTATTTCTAATTCGTTTTGAAATAATGGGCTTGCTGTGTAGACACGCAATACAATATTTTGGAATAACTGACGTTATTCCGGAATAACGCTGCTGTGTGGACATACCCCAGTGAATAACTTGGCACCAATAGTTGGGACCAATGCTGTCACAGAATTCTTTGGGGCAGTGTTATTTGTGTGCATAGTCCCTGGCATCATTTGCCTCTCTCATACATATTGTCAGTCCTTGTGTTCCCTGTGATGATAGTTCTTACCCTTGTGTTATTAGCTTACTAGTACAGGAGGTTGGTGTCTGCCAACTTTTTCAAGTGAAAGCTGATCAAACAAAGCTGTTGTGCATTTGTCCCTCTGAGTGGCACATATTTTCCCCTCTAGATTTTATTTTTTTGGTAAAGCATCCCAACGTGCTCTCAAGAAATACAAAAAAAAATTGCTTGATTTATTAAACATAAAACAATGGAAATAGAAGAGGAGAGAAAGAAAATAGAGAATAGAGGGTGAGAGAAAAAATGGTGTCCTGGAGACAAAAATATAGAAATTTCAAAAGAGGAACAAATAATATCCTCTGAGAAACCTTGAACAGGGCATTGGTCTAGTATTGGGATCTCCTTATCTTGGTTTAGGGCTATGAGGCATAGCTCTGTGTTGGCTATATGAAGATGCTCCTCTGTCTGGGAGCCCTGAAGGCCCTCAGTAAGACAGAATGCTTTGTTCAGCTGCCCTGTGCAAAGAAAAGTGAACAAAACATCATACCTTTTTTAAAGTATGCAGTTCTCTCCCCTCCTATGTGAACAACTAGCTGAACTTGCTTGCACATAGTGGGAATGGAATTATAGTTCTGCCTTATTTCCTGTTTCTTTTGGATCATATCTCAGGATATGTCGACACTATTGGGTTTTTTTGGAAAAAGCTACACAAATTGTGCTCTGCAGTTTGCATAGCTTTTTCTGATTTGTTTTTCCAGATGAGGCTTTTCTGCCACTTGGCTCCATCTAGACAGGGCCAAATGGTAGAAAAGCCTCCTCTTTTGGAGGAGCCCGTATTCCTCATGAATAAGGAATACAGAGCTCCCCAAAAGAGTGTGTTTGCTTTTCCATGAAAAAAAGCTGTGTTCCCTGGACACGGCGGTTCCTGGAAAAACCCCACAGCGTGGACATAGCTCCAGTCACTGCCATGGGTGCAGGGGCTCCAAATCTGACTAGATGCTATACAGACCACAAAATGGGTAGGTATGAGGGAGCTTTTTTAAGTTTGTCTTCACCATTTTATGCCTGCATTAGACAAAATCCAATCCCTGAAATGTAAAGTCCTTAATCCAGTATATTTGCTTAGTGTTGAGCACATTGTGTTTGTTACTATAATATAATGTGCATTAGTCTAATTCTGTTTGTTGCACTTAGCATGTGGGTGTTGAATGGTGGTTAATTGCCTCTGACATAAAGACTAGATCAGGGCCAAGCCACCGCATCTGGCCTGTGGCCACTTGGCCAGAACCCTTAGGCGGAGATCAGTTTGTGTTTTAAAAATCTAGCTGGTTTCCATTCTGGATGGCTGGGGAGGGAGGAGGGAGACTTCTCATGCTGTTTCTGCTCCCCAGCAAAATCTCTTAGCTCCCATTGGCCAATCTCTGAGTTTCCAGACAATAGGAGCCAAGAATTTTTTCAGGGAGCAGGGTCAGGCTCCCTGCTCATTCCCCCTCCTATTCGTGCCCTGAGCAGAGCCACATGGAGCAGTGAGCAGCCTGCAGCAGACTCTCTGCCTCAGGTATCAGCTGGTAAGTGCCTCCCAGCCAGAGCCTGCCTCTGGTACCCGAGTCCTTCCCTTTCCCAATTCTCTGCACCCATACCCACTTCCAGATCTGGCTCCCCAGTCTCCAGCCCCAGATCACGATCCCCTTCTACCTTAGGTCACATCCTAAAATCCTGCATCCCAGTCCCCTGCCTTAGGTCACAACTGCCTCCTTGACCCAAATTCCCTCGCAGACCCCATTCTCCCTCTTACATCCCAATCCCATACCGTAAGCTCCCTTTTGCACCCAACCACCTTCCCAGACCCTGCATCTCCTCCATTAATATTCTGGTAGAATGTGGCCCTTGACCACTTTCCAAAATCTTGGAGTGGTCCCCCCATCAAAAATTATTGCTCACCACTGGACTATAAGATCTGGTGTCCTTCCTGGCCTTAAGCTCTGTGTAATGAGTCTCTCAGATAGAAGGTTGATAATATTGCATCAGAGAGAGTGGTGTTGGCTGAGTAACAAAGAACTTACAGATAGACATAACCCAGCCAACAATATAAAGAAAAAATAGTCCATATCATCACAGTGGTGTATGATGATTCAGAATACAGGCAAATGCAAGGGAATGGTCCAAAACTTAACAACGCAATGAATGATCCAAGAGAAAATGAATCAGACAGAAAAGTGATACTTTGAAATTGAAGGGAGCTGGAATGATGATGGTGAGTGACCATAATGCAGTGATCTCCAAACTTTTTAGTCATAATATCACTTTTGATGTAAGTGCAATGTAAGAACTACCTCAAACCCAAGTGCACTTGCTCCACTTCCTTCCTGCCCCTTCTTTGAGGCCCCTCCCCTGCCCCACCCCTTCTTCAGGTTTAGCTCTAGGTTTACCCCAAGCTGGGAGATTGTGAGGTTTCAGGGTGCAAGCTCTGGGAGGGAGTTTGGGTGCATGGGGACTCACGTCTGGGGCACAAGGTTGGGTGCATCTAGTCTAGGCCCTTTATATAACCTAAAGAAAACCTAAGTACAAAATTAGCATTCCAATTTCAACTCACCCACATTTTGGATTGGTTCAGACCAGCTGTAGCATTTTTGAAATCTGGATTCATGTTTATTTCTAGAGTTTGCTTCACTTCATTACACAAGTCCAAACTGCAAAAAAACCTTTTGCTAAACCAAATAATTCACTTGAAAGGCTAGATTTGGATTCAGTTGGAGGAGAAACAGTCATGGGAGTCAGGATGCTTTTTTATTAATTTAACTGGTTCACTCATCACTTATGCTAATTCAGAATAGGTCAATGTGTACTGACACTTAAAGTTGCTTTGCCCTGTAGGTACAAATAGACAGTGGGTGGCTTTGGCACAATGAAATATATCTGCTGGGGTTTTTCTTGCAGATTCACAGTGACATAACAAATACAGATGCAATCACTTGGAATTTTCATATTTTTGAAATGTATGAAAAGCAACATTATCCTATATTAGTGCTATGAACACTAAAAAATAAAAAATATATTGTGGAACAGTTTGGAGGAATTATGATGCCCCCTGATGGCATTAGTAGCACTAGGTGTCCATATTTGTGAAATTCCCATTCTCTCTTCTCTACCTCCCTTTACCTATTACCACAGTTCTCAAACATATATAATATACTGGCTCTCCCTGCAAGTCCTGGCACAGAGGGTGTTCTGGGGTTGGAGCATTGGTCAGAAGTTAGAAAAGATGGGTGCTGCTTACATTTATGGAAGATTCCTGATGGTTATCTATGGCTTGTTCAAAATCCAGAGGAGCCCAGAATTCCCCATATTGCTTTGTGGGTCTCCGCACCATAAAGCAATATAGGGAATTCTAGGTGGTGCTGAGTCATGCAGCAGCCTACAAGTTGGAATCTCTGGCTGCTCTAATTTGTTCATAGAGCTGCCCAAAATGCCAATGCCATAAAGCTATGTTTGTTCCTCTTTCCCTCTGGAAGCACAGCACAAAATCTGAGCCAGTGTCCTCACTTTATAAACAAGCTATTTCACAACAAAATGTGTATATAACAAGTATAGGTATCCACTCAACATATTGTGATAGCTCTTATCTCTCACCTTCCCTTATTTGTTTTTATCATTTGTTATGTGAGGTCTCATTTCCACACAGTTAATGCAACAATTTACATGAGTAACGACTACTTTTGGAGTACTACAACCCTAAACTCCTAAGGAAAAAGATATATCTTGTAGATATTTGTAAACCTTTGTAATGTATAGAACAACTTTGTTATATGCCTGTTGCTGGGGAGGAATACCTTGTACCCTGTCTTAATCCTAAACATTGTGGCTACCTCCAGACTGCATCCGTCTGTCAGCAGAGGGATAAAAATAAAGCGCAAATGAGCTTCAAAAGCGCAAATGAGCCCAATATTTAAATATCCTGGGCCTCATTTGCATACTCACGTTCCGGCACTGTGCCATTTCAAAAGTGAAAGTGCTGTGTAGCTGCGGTTCTGCCGACAGCAGGGAGCCTTTTCGACAGATCCTGTACTCCTCCAAAAAATGTGGAGTACAGGATCTGTTGAAAAATCTCCCCGCTGTCAGCAGAACCACGGCTACACAGCACTTTCACTTTCAAAATGGCATGTGATTGGCACAGTGCTGGAACGTAAGTATGCAAATGAAGCCCGGGATATTTGAAGCCCGCGCTCATTTGTACTTCCAAAGTGCTTTATTTGCATCTCTCTGCCGACAGAGGGATACAGTCTGGAGGTAGCCAGTGTGTTTATCTAATTTATTCAAGAGGCTCAACCCTGGTGCCTGTGTATCAAAAACAATTCACGGCTGTGCAGCAGGCCAGTACTTAAAGTCTCCATATGCTCTCAAAGTGGAGTTCAGTGTGATTTCTGTGGAGCATCTTTTATGCAAACCGTCTACATAGGGATTTCATCCAACCAGTGTAAATGAGCTGTGCAGAGTGGGGTAACAGGCAGGTATGGCATCCTCTCAGGCTTTGGAGATCTTACTAAGGGGTTTTAGTCTGTTGTCACTGTTTTGCCCCTTTCACTATTTATTATGAACAACAGTATGTGGCACTCATCTGAGCCAAGATCAGCTTGCAATGACAATGATGGTGCTCAGCACCTTGCAGAACTGGATCTAAAGAAGCGCAATGATATAATACATTGCAATTTGAAGAGGTTTGCAGTTATTTAAACTGGTGATAAGTTGTGGAACATTTCTATAGAACTAATTTTCTATCCTAGGCTACTTGAACTAAAAATAGAGGAGTAAACAATGGGTTGTGAGAAAATGAGATGTCAAACTGCTGACAGACCTTCATGATTCCTACTATTAACTACTGCCTTTATATAAAATAACCAACACTCTCATGGTTATTTTAGATAAAGGCAGCGCTTCTGAAGGTCCTATTTCTTCAAACCTAGGAAAATTTGGAAACACTGATTTGCATTTATAAATCCCTTTTCAGGTGAAGATCTCAAAGCTTCTTAGATGGAAAGCTAAGTATTACGATTCCTACTTTACAGGAAGGAAATAGATACACAAAAGAGTTGTGTCTTGTCTCAGGTCATAGAGCAAGCTATTGGTATAATATGTAGAGCTCAGGAATGCCTTCTCCTCTAACCAATAGCCCTACTATGGTATATTTTCCTCTGCTTCCAATAGCATTTTCCTTTATTTTTGTGATTATTTTCTTCATTTATTTATACACATTGCAGTTATGCTCATCTCTAGCATGTCTGAGCAGATTCTGCTGCAATCAGTTCCAGTAAACTTGCCTTTGTTAAATATTCAAAGGCTATAACCTGTATTTGTGAATATACTTAGGCTTAACAGTTTACCATCTATATAATTATTTTATGAGCTTAGTTATGTGTTATAGATCCCTCAGCAATTTCCAGAACTAATTTTGATAGAATCCATATATCAGAGTATTGGGCTAGCTCATTTTCCATCATTTCTGAACACAACTCAAACATTTCTTTCAATGTAAAAGCAAGCTTTGCCCTAGAAACTAAACACTGATTAAAGCTACACTCTGCTCTTTTGTGGTGGTGGTTTTAATAAAATATTATCAGTGGTAAAATGTAAATAAAAAAACAAATTACTTCATTCATCATGTACTTTAAGCAGTTAAAATGAATGAACTCTCCTTTGAGAAAACATCTGACTAAGCAAAATAATGGTTATGCATTTGTGAAAATGTTTAATGAACTCATTGGTTAAAATGCTGTTATTTTAGAGCCCGTTACTATATGTTTTAAATTAATTGAGCCTACATTGCTGAAAGACCTTTTTTTCCTCTCTTAATGTGCCCAAAATAAGTGACCCTCAGTAACATACGGGGGAGCAAATATCTTACACAGGCAGGAATGCTGACTATCCAGTCAAATGAAATGTAAGAGCCCACAAGTGGAGGAGTAGCTATTCATGAATCTTCTCTCCATAATCATTTGTCTAGTGTCAGTTCAAAGTCATGGAACTTGCCAAAGATCAAACACATTTTTTCTTTAAACAGTTCATATTGTAAATATTCTAGCTGCTATTCATTTTCTGTTTCTTCCTGTTCTGAAGCATACATATTTACTATGCTGGTAATGTTTGGGTTTATATCTTATAGGTTGAAGGAAAATGTACTGATTGTCTGCAGAGTAAGATTACTTCAAATAATAATATGTAATCCTATGGAACTGGGAGTTGAGATAAATTCAATTACATAAAAAGACCCCTAGAATGTGCAGAAAGCTGAAACATTTAACCTGAGCATGGCACAAGATGCCAATCTAATTTGTCCTTTAGATGAACTTTAAAATTTGTCCCAATTACATAGTTTGGTAATATGTCTTAATGGGTTATATTTATGCTTCATTAATATTCACATAGAGTGCTACATTTGTATATGCTCTAATATTGCTGTAAATTAATCATTACGTGCATGGAGATTTTGTTGCTTGCTTTAGTAATATTATTTTATAGAGCGTTTTAAAGTGTTATATGAATATTCAGTTTCTAAGTCAAAGGGTAAAATTTCAAAATGACTTCGTTGGTTTTCACTGCTCTGTTAACGTGAGTTACGATACTAGAACTACACCCTCTCAAGTTAGAGCCTAGCTTGATTGAAGGCAGTCATACTGTGGCAAAACATGCAAGCTATGCATTATGCTGAGGATCTGTAACCTATACCTCTTGATGGACCAGACAACTTGACTTAAAAGCACCATCATGCATAAGGTAAGGTAAGGTGCAGATAAGATTCTAGTTTGGGATAAGATTTGATATGCAATTCAAGGTAACTCTGTAGTGAGCCAAACCCTTCACTGGAGATTTTCAAAAAGAGGCTAGAAAGACATCTGTCATGGATAGTTTAGACACAACAAATTCTGTATGTTGGCAAGGGGTTAGGCTAGCTCAGGGATTCTCAAACTGTAGGTCAGGACTCGCAAATCAGTTGAGACCTCATTTTAATGGGATTACCAAGACCCACCATTCAGGTCTGAAGCCCAAGCCTGATTACCCAGGGTAAGGTTTACATGCCCTCCACCCAAGGCAAAAGCCCTTGGATTTACACTTTGGCCCCCTGACCCAGAACAGTGAGGCTTGGTTGGTGGGGTTCGAGTAGGCTCAGTCTTCAATTCCCCTTGCTGAGGTCATGGAGTAATTTTTGTTGTCAGAAGGGGGTGATGATGCAACAAAGTTAGATAACTGCTGGACTAGATGACCTTTGTGATCCCTTCTAACCCTATGGTTCTATTATTTTATTAATATAAGTACCTAAATCAGTTATTTATGGTATTTAAGTTCCTAAATCATTGAGTTTACCCAGAGTTTTGAGAAGAGTACAATGAGCCTGATTCTCCTCTTACATTTGCCGTCTGCTTTGCAACAGTGTGACACAATTATTTTTATTGGATTTATTCATGATTTGGGGCTTGATTCAAAATCCATTGAAGTGAACTGAAATGTTTTCAACTACTATTAATGAGCTTTGGATCAAGCCTCTTATTACCTAAGTGTGGAGGAAGGAAGAATCTGGTCCACATTTGTTTTCCATGTCAGCAGCCATGTTACAGAGTAGCCTGTTTGGATTCATTTACATTGAGGGGTGTCATGAAGAGAAAAATGATTGATATTGTCAAGCAGGGTACTTCTCTGGGAAGTGTCAGCTGGAAAAAGTTAATAAGAAAAAGCAGTGTCACAATATATTAGCATGAAGCTTTTAAAAGCATACAGCTTTGAAAACAAGCCCAAACAGTCACATCTGTGAGATCAGCTGATATTCAATAAAAACAATGCTTATAAATACTGGGGCTGGAAACCGCACACCAAAACCCTATATTCCAAATGCAAATTCCTGCACAAATGAAAAAAATGACTATCTTAATGAAAGAATGGGAACCATTATCTATATCCCTTTAAATGGATTGCAGTTCATTTATATAAAGTATCTTATCACGTATATACAATGCTCAGTACTTTCCACTCTTTCATATTCAAAAAGAGTGCCACTCGCAGTGTGTAATATAGATTAAAGAACTATGCATAGATAACATTGGCGAAGAGCTGTGCTAACTCAGTAACCTTGAAACCAATATTCTGTTTTTTCTATACTTTGCAGGCCAACATACTTTATAGTTATTGCCTGCTGGTCTCGCCATTCTGCTATGCTCTGTGTCCAAGTACAATATACAGCTGCTACATACACCACCTCTAGTTTGGATTGCTATAATGGAAACCAATGTATTATACTAATCATCATTTTCTGGTGCATCAGAATTCCTCTTTACTGTCCCCCTCAAACTAATAATGAACAGGCCACCCAGACAATAGTCTTTGTTAAGAGGCAGTTAAAGCTTAGAGTATGTATTAGGGTGAAAAACAAACAAAGCCTGTCAACAATGTGGTAAAATAACCATTAGAAATCCAGAAAATACTGAGATAAGGATCAATTTGAAACCCGAGTGTGTTTGAAGGTATGGAAATACTCCAAGTAGTCTGCAAGTAGGAAAATCTGGGATTGGAAGCCAAAGTCTGGAAGATGGGGAGACAGGGGAAGCTTGGAAATAGGTGAAAGCTCACCAGAAAGGCAGGAGGCCCCAGGTCCATGGGATGTTTTGGGAGAGTGTGGAGGAGGTAGGCAAGGGAGAAAAGAGTCAAGAGCCTCCATTTTCTAGATCCAGTGAGCTTTTTCACCTTAGGGAAAAGGGGTGTAAGGGCCGCAGCAATAAAGGAGTAGTCTCATAGTCATTCCATGGTGAATTTAAAAAAAAACGAATAAATGGTCTGGTAGCACTTTATAGACAAAATATGTAGATGGTATCATGAGTTTTCGTGGGCACAGCCCACTTCTTCAGATGACTGGAGCTGGCCTGTGTTCACGAAACCTCATGATACCATCTATATGTTTTGTTAATCTATGAAGTATTACCAGACCATTTTGTTGTGTTTTTTAAATTTATCCTGTACAGACTAACTCTGCTACTCCCTGAAGCTTCCAGTCATTCCATGGTTTGCTAGGAGGATTCCTTTCCTTGCTGAACCCCACAGAGAATAATGAGCCATCCTGTGGCACCCTGGAGACTAACAAATGTATTAGGTCATGAGCTTTCATGGATAAAGCCCACTTCATCAGATGAGTTGGAGTGGAAGTTACAGAATTTGTGGTATATATAACAGCAAAAGAAGTTACCTGTCAATTGAAGAACCAGTGTTAATATAGCTAATTAAGTCAATGTGGATGTGTGTCACTCACAGCATTTGATGTGGAGATGTGTTCTAGTGCATTAACCAGTTATAGTCTTTATTTAAGCCGAAGTTGCACTTGTAAATGTTGAACTTGTAAATGAATTCCAGTTCAGCTATCTCCCTCTGTAATCAGGTGATAAAATTCTTTTAAATCCATTTTTGAATGACCAGTGAAGTTAAAATTTTCCCCTATAGGTTTATATGTGTTACCATGCCTGATGTCTGATTTGTGTCCATTTAACCTTTGGTGCGGAGACTGTCATGTATATTGGTCAAACCAGACAGAGGGGATTGCTGGCACTTAATGGCATATATGGCATTAGTGGATGTGCAAGTGTATGAGCCCCTGGTATTGTAGCTTATGTTATTAGGTCCTGTGATGGTATCGCTAGCATAGATGTGTGGACAGAGTTGGCAGTAGTATTTGTTGTAGGGATAGGTTCCTGATTGAATGTTTCTGTTGTGTGGTGCATAGTTGCTGGTAAGTATTTTCTTGAGGTTGGGGGGAGGGACTGTCTGTAGGCAAGGACTGGCCTGTCTCCCAAATCTGTTAGCCACAGGAGTTGCGAAAATGGCTTGAAGCCACCTTTCCCTGTCATTCCTTTCTTCCTCTGTACTTGCCTATATAGTCAGACTCAGTATTTGCTCTGAGAAAACTATTCATATTATATTGGTATTAGAGGCAAATAAAATTAATTTGTTACTACTTATGACCAAGCATGTATTATCTACACTACATTATAATCTATCTAACTGTGAAAATAGTTACACCCTACCGCTCTCCCTGAATTTCCATTATTGTTTTATAGCTGTACTGTACATTAACCTATGTATTCTAGACAGAACCATACAGAACAATTATGTGGTTATGCGGAAATAAACAACACTATTTGATGGTTCCTGTAGCAGTAGCATAATCTCTTGAATTCTTTTTCTGTACTTTTAATTTAATATTTGCCACAAGTAGATGTTTCCTGTATTGAGAAGAGTGTGGGGAAAGCAGGGAGGATGAATGATAGTATTTCAATTAATAGTTTAGTCATATGCATAGAATTAACAGACATACTAATGTTATGTATATGAAAATGAATATATTTTAATAGAACAAATAGTGTGCCTATTTACTGATGTTGCATAACGTTAAAGTAAATATACGTTGCAAGGAAAATAAGAGAAACTGCTGACCTTGATTGCTTGAGGATAAAAACACTTAAGAAACAATCATATTTTGTTTCCCATATGGATTATACTCAAACATCCGATTTACTATTTTTATCAAAATGATCACTAGATCACAACAGAAGCCAGAGTAATAGGCGTGGGAGAGACTTTACTTGTAACTGACAAGAAAAAAGGGTATTGTTTAATGAAGCCTCATATATGCACTAGAGGTCATATAGGAAGAACAGTGCCTCAATCTTTGGAGTCATTTGCAATTAGGAAGTAAAGTAATTGAATTGGATTCCTCTGCTACCTCCTTCTTCACTTTCTATCTCATACACGTGGACATTACCTGTGACCCTGGATTAAATATTAATAAAATCCAGATTTTAAATATTAAAACTTTACATTCATGTTAATGAATACTGTCATTCTATTGAGGCTCAACATATGGCTAATTTAAGAGTTAAGATCAGATGTTCAAAATTCTCTAGTATTTTTTTTAACACACCACAGAAGGAAGGAAAGACAGGTCAGTTTTTTTCAGTGGCCCACAGAAAGTGCTACCTCTGCACTTTAATAATTAAGAAATGGAATTGCCACACCTGGGCTGGCATTGTTGGTATTAATGATGATCAAAAACAGACAATAGTGGCACACTAATAATAATGATTTGCTTCATTCCTTCCCCCATCCCTTCAAATGGAGCCAAATCAGTACTGCAAAAACTGTAATCAATCAAACTGGTTTTGATCTCCAGTGGATGTTATGTACTTTAGATCCATCTATATAATGGACACAATAAGATAGGGTCCCTCCATATTGCTGAAGAACATATCTCTGTAGCTCAAGATCAGAGCGGGGGGAACGATAGAATCAGATCAGTGTGATCTCCACAGGTGGCTGTTACCACTTGTATTTAGCTGGAGAAACTGAGACTGAATGAAAAAGGTGTGTCTCTCAAAAAAAAAAAAAAGGACTTCAGAACTAACTTTCTTTCTTTCTTTCTTTCTTTCTTTCTTTCTTTCTTTCTTTCTTTCTTTCTTTCTTTCTTTCTTTCTTTCTTTCTTTCTTTCTTTCTTTCTTTCTTTCTTTCTTTCTTTCTTTCTTTCTTTCTTTCTTTCTTTCTTTCTCCAGATGTAACAATTTTTATCAGAAAATTCCAAAACCAAGAATATGAAGATATCAGTGTGTCATTTACCCAACATTTTAGTTAATGAACAATTTCAATAACTGTTTTGATAATGTTTTCATTTGAATTTATTTAAAAATAACAAAAGGCACTGAATCTTGTCAGACAAAGGCCAACAATGTACATTTTTCTTAAAAGTTTCTGAAAAAAAGTCCAATTTAATTGATAATAGTGTTAGAAAAATTTGAACCAGCTCTATTTAAATGACTTTCTCAGTGTCCACTAGGGAGTCGGTGACAGAAACAGCATTAGAATTCATGCTCAGGAGTTTGTACCGCTTAGTCTTCTGTACTCAGAGGTCTATTCCACAGCCCTTTTTACTAAATAATTTATTATCATACTTTAAATCTAGAGTAATATATTTTAAAAGAAGGGCTAAATGTAAAGGGAAGTAAAAGTGAGCAACACTACAAATGTCTTTTGCATGGATTCCAATGTAAAATGCTAAAAATGTGAAGAGCCATTTTGCTTAAAAAATTCTAGGTGCTTTTTTACATCCAGCACAGGTCTCAGATGGTGGCACTCAGTTGAAATTGGCATGAGGGTGAGCTCTTCTACCTCCCACTTGTGGGCTGCCAGCTGTCTTTCTTCTGTTTCCATGGAGATGGAGGTTGGCTCAGTAAAAGCCAGGCAAGTAAAACCTTTGGAACACTGGTGTCCAACCCTTTCAGCCTGAAGGCCTAATGTATTATTTCAACACAGTCAAGAGGACACAATCAACACTTTAGGGGCAGATTCTACACCCTCTGCACTTTCAGAAACTATCTGCATAGGATTCTCCTGATAAGAGGAAGCAGACATACATCTGGCATAGCACAGTAGCTTCTTCCCCATGCCCAAAAGTGAGCATCAAAAGTGGGGAAGGTATGTGCATACAACACTAAATATTCAAATAAATAAAGCAGGGATATATTCTTTTTCCTTTTTGGCATGGAAAAGACCTATTATCTAAGTCCTTCTTCTGTAGCCACACAGGCTCGGGACTAACATGATCTAGGATAGATATAACAAATAATATCTAGGAGCCCTCCTTTGCAGAGAGGTGGGGATGAGGTTGAAGTTTGGTAAGACCCATCAGAGGCATGGCTACTCTCTGGAAGGGAAAAAGGAAAGCTAGTGCCCAGAGACACAGAAGTTTAGCCCTACCATGGGTTTCAAAGTGCTTGCCTAGTGTGTCTGTGGGGTGGGAGAGTGATTAAGGAAACAAGTTTGCTGTCCTGGTCCTCACTCCTTTTCAATTTACAGCTTCCCCTGACAAATAGGGCAATGTTTCTCTACCTTTTTTTTAAAAAAAATACCCATTTTAAAAATAATAATACGGTAATTGTAAGCACCCCAGTACCTACAGTTTTTAGACACACAATTTTTTTCTACTATTGCAACACATTTGTTTAAACAACTTAATCGTAGTTGGGTGGGCGATGACATTTTTGGGTGTAAAAAGTACAAAAATAATAAAGCACTATAAAGCTTAAAACAAACATTCAGTTTTCTCCAAATTTCAGTTGTGTTGACATATCCCCCCAGTCTTCTCTCAAGTACCTCTAAGGATACTCTTACCACTGGGTGAGAAACACTGTTCTAGGGGCTATTTTATAATGACAGCTGTGCTACTCTCCTTCCCTCTAGTTGAGGGGTTTTGATATTGAGAATCATTTTCTAGGTGCTGTGGATCTGAAAAATTGCTTATTTTGGAGATTAGGAAGGAATATGTCCTGTTGGGTCTTGAAGGATTTTTCACCTTTCTCACAGAATTGTGCTGGCACAATGTAGGTCAAGAGAAATTCTCATGTTAGGAGGGCATATAAGGAAGTTTCATTTGTCACAAGTGGTGCAGATAAAGATTAAGAGGCCAGCTTCCATATGTACTAAGATCTTGGTGTACCCTTTGTTTTAAGGAGAACTTTTTCGTAAAAAGAAGGGGAGATCTTAATCTTTTCAGACTGAAATTACCCTACCTCCTGCCTTGTAGAGAGCAAAATGAGAAGAGTCCGATGTTAGCTGAGTCATAGGTTCAAGAAGGTCTCTCCTGAATTATTGTTTATATGGTGGGATGCCTGTAACTGGACCTAATAAAATGCCTGGTCTGTGAGAGGGGTTGGACTGTAGAACCCCTCTCTATTCTGAAGTTGCTGGGGAGGCCTGGTGCTTAAACCTAATCCTGTGTCAATCACTCGCCTGTATGTCTGTCTTGATCAATGGGTTTGGGGGTAACTGGGAAGGACAGTGAGCTGAAGAGAGAAGCAAGGGGAAGAGACTAACCCTGCGTTTGATCTGAAGGATAGAAGAGGAACACAGAACTAAGAAGTTGAAGAGTCTGGGGAATCTCTGAGGACCAGATGGCAATTTGTTGTTGTCTTATGAGAATTGGTCCCTTTTAAAAAACTGTGAATATCAGCTCCGTGTTCTTGTCAGATTTTTATGAGCAGCTCCTGTATCATACCAGACCTCTCAAATGGGCTTATAACAGAGGCACTCTTCGTATTACACCTGTATATTTAAACTATGCATGCTCTAAATGATAACTTCAGAATAATTTTGTAGTTATCAAGGTTTCTGCATCTCTCACAAATGGAGTAAGATCTAGTCTGTATATCTTTAAAACAGAGGTTCTCAGCCAATATGAAAGGCCTTTTATATCCAGCTAATCAAGTGAGTAATTAAACACCGGGTTTCTTAAAAGATATTCTATCACAGCCTTCATGTTTCCCATCACACTACATATGGCCCAATTGTTTACAGATTAAAAAAAAAAACACCACACCAATCTCCTATCCCTGCTCAGATGTTAAATCAAGATGTTTTCCTCACTTTCAAATGGTTGGCTAACTGCCAAGTTTTACAAATAGTTATTCTTGAGTTTTAAAAGAATATTTTTTCATAATTTGTCCTGTTTAGACATTAGTTTGTGATGGCCCGTCAACATCAATACCTACCGAAATGAATCCATTTCTTAGACACATGTGCTGCACTTATAAAAGACATACTCTTGGGAAGATTATCTTTTTTGCACACATATGATATGAGATTGAAAAATCAGGAGGGAGATTTTTCCTAAACAAAAATAGGTAACATGACATCAAGGCACAGCCACCTGCCAGTGACAAAGCTCTCCCTTGGTGCCATCTGGCAGCCAGAAATTCACAGTGCTAAACAGCGAGGCAAAATGCAGTATGACTGCACATAACAAAGGGCAAATGAATCTCTAAAGATTCAAGGCCTTATTCTGCCCTTGTACCAGTGCAGATCTGGAGGAATCCTGTCCTGGAGCTAAGTTTCTATGTTACAGTAAAATGGTCTGTTCAGACTGACACTGCAGTAAGCTCCCATGTGGGATGCGGGGGGCAGGGGGCGGGGGAGAGAATTCAGTCCCAGGTTCTGAGGCCATAGGAGCTGGGAGCATAAAGGAAGTGATATGCTCAGTCTCTGGGGGAGGGATATCCTTGCAATTGCTCTCATGTGATCTTCTCCAGGTATAACCCAGCATTTCATGGGCTCTGAAGTGAACTGTGCCCAGCCCTCGACCACTGGAAGGTTGAGTTGTGCTGTTGGGGAGAGCGAAGGAGAACTAGTGCAATTTCAGAAGTAAAAGTGCACTCTAACTACAACTCATCTGAATTTTACTTTACAGGGACAGCAGCATTTACAAACCCTGCCTTATTTATGTCTGAGATTTTAGCTTCCCCAGATATTGGAAGCTGTGTGGTGCAAATTTTCTTTAGCTATTTGTCTGATTGTCAGGAAGAGGTTATTGTGTCTTAAACTCTGAGACTAACACTGTATAGAATATTTAACTGGAGAAGAAGCATTTGCTTGTTCTGTTGAAAATGTGGAAAGACCCTGCCCCTATGGGTTTATGAATCTATTTGTTACAGGAGGCAGATACAATGGCTTTCAAGTGTACAGTGTAATAAATGCAAACAAAGAAGTTGAGGAGAAGATTATGCTGCTTAGTTGTTATTTTGGAGATGATTCATAAATCCTTTTCTAATACTTCAGAACACCTCCACACCTACATCTTTCAATTATCTCCTCAAATCTGACAGCTACCCCAGGCAAACTTAACAAATATTGACTTAAAAAAATCCTTGTACCAAGGAATGAACATGATACAACGCAGGAAAAGTAAGTAACCTTACACTGTGCACATTTCCCCTCCCATTTCCGCTTCTTTTTCTGTTGTCTTTTATGCCTGTGTTATGATATGAGTTACTGATATGAAGGGAAGGATCCTTAAAAAACACCTTGTACACAAGCCTGACTTCTACTCATATGAGTAGTCAGATAAATGATTCTCTGCATAATCACCACTGGGTATTACTGGGTGGGGCCCCTAGAAATTAATCTAGTTGAGGCAAAGGGGGTGAAGGTAGCTGGAGGGGGTGAAGCTAGCTGCCACTTTCAGCTCTTGAATCCTGGGACCAACCAGAGACCAGTACCTGGTTTAAGAAAATTGAAGGAGCCACCAAGTTACTGGGCAACTGTATACTGCAATACTTTCAAATTAAAGATCTCTGATGATGTCATGGCAACACCTTAAACAAAATTAATTGGGGAGAGGCTTAAACAAATATATGAGACTATGGATCAGTCCTGCTAGGTACTGAGCACCCTTAATTCCCAATAAAGTCAAAGATATTTAAGGACACTGCTATTGGTAAAACTGGTTGGGCAATGACTTTGTTAATCTTAGCTACATTCTTGCCAAAGGGAGAATCTGGATTTGACAATAGGTAATGACTGTACTTTAGACCATTTGGGCACCATCCAGAAAATGGCATTAATTATAGCTGTGGGCTACATCTAGATTGGCATGATTTTCTGCAAATGCTTTTAACGGAAAAGTATTTCTGTTAAAAGCATTTGTGGAAAAGAGCGTCTAGATTGGCACGGACCCTTTTCCGCAAAAGCACTTTTTGTGGAAAAGCGTCCGTGCCAATCTAGACGCGTTTTTGCGCAAGAAAGCCCCGATCGCCATTTTTGCAATCGGGGCTTTTTTGCGCAAAACAATACTGCGTTGTCTACACTGGCCCTCTGGGATTTAGCTGAACGGGAGCAGCATAGTATTTCCGCAAGAACACTGACAATCTTACATGAGATTGTCAGTGTTCTTGCGGAAATTCAAGCGGCCAGTGTAGACAGCTGGCAAGCTTTTCCGCAAAAGCAGCTGCTTTTGCGGAAAAACTTGCCAGTCTAGAGGCAGCCTTGGTGTAAATTCTTCTTCTCTGTTCTCTCTTGGCCTTCCAGCGTACATAGTGCTAAAACTTAGCATGCCCACTTGTTGATAAATTCAGTATTTACAAATGAATTAGATGTTTTTCTGGGTTTAGGAGTGGAAAGAATAGTGGTATTTCAGAAAGTGATTGCTATTTAAATCTTAACAATCAGCAACAAAAAGGCAACCTTTAAATACCAAGAAATTTAGAATACTAGACTGTCGTAAATTGTCATTTTAATGCCGTGAGAAAAGGATGAAATCAAATGCATACCCTATAAGCCAATTTTATACTATTTCAGGCTGGCTTCAGATAAGACATAGTATTTTAGAGAATACATGATGAAATTAAAAACTATAAAATCTAATCTGACCCTTTTTATATTTTGACCAGTCCTTGCTATATACAAATAAAATGTGCGCTGTGGGGGGGGGGGGGAATCTTTTCAGCATTATCTGTCAATTATAATAAAAACCTGCAGTTTAAGAACCAGCACCATTTGTTAAATGTTTCCAGTTACAGACTAACTCAGCTACCCCTCTGAAGTTTAAGAAGCATTATCTCTAGCATACAGTTTGAGCAGATTCTCAAGAACTGAACTAACTTGTTACATTTCACATCACTCTCCATTGCAACAGGTGGAGAGAGATCTTGGATTTGGGACTTAGAGCAGATGAATGCAAGCCTTCAGCAAAAGCTGCACCAAATGAAAAATGGCTGAGAATCAAGACTTCTGGGTTGTCTTTCTATATCTGTCACTGGCATGTCTTATGTCCTTGAGAGCAAGTATTTCATTGGTTTGTCTTTCATATTACTACTCTTTTGGCAGGCATTAGAACAGGGCCAAAAGAAAGGATCCCATTAATTTCTATGAAGGTTGGATAGGGCCTATTTTTCATGTTTGTAAAACATGTTGGGCTGGATCCACATTGGGGTTTTAGCCTTGGCAATGCAGCACCTAACTTCAGAAACCCTGCCACCTAGTTGAATCCTGAGACCTGAGGAAGATGCCTATACACATCAAGTTAGGTGCCTAAGATAGCCTAACAGGAAAATTCAAGGAGAAAGATCTGGTCTAAGTCCTACCCCTCAAAAGAAGTTAGGCACCTTTGTCCAGGTCAGATGAAGGGATAATTATAGTGTTGGAAGAGACCTCAAGAGGTCATTGAGTCCAATCCCCTGCAAAAAGCAGGACAAATCCCAACTAAATCATCCTGGCCAGGGTTTTGTCAAGCTGGGTCTCAAAAATCTCATGGGATAGAGATTCTACCACTTTCCTAGGTAACCTGTTCCAGTGCTTCACCATTCTCCTAGTGAAATAGTTTTTCCTAATATCCAACCTAGACCTTCCCCCACTGCAACTTGAGACCATGTTCTGCCATTGGTCACCTCTGAAAACAGCTTCTCTCCAGCCTCTTTGGAACCCCCTTCAGGTAGTTGAAGGTGGCTATTAAACCCCCCTCACTCTTCTATTTTGTCAATTAAACCAGCCCAAATCCCTCAGCCTCTCCTCATAAGTCATGTGCTTCAGCCCCCTACTAATTTTTGTTATCCTATGCTGGACTTTCTCCAATGTGTCCACATCCTTTATATAATGGGAGACCCAGAACTGGAAGCAATACCTCTTGGAATTTTCTAAAGTTTGGTTCTTTTCTCTCTCACACACTAGGAATAATTCTGATGTGATCCATTCCCCCTGATAACCTTAAACTGAATTATTAGAGCAGTCATCCACGATATGAGAAAACCAGATTCAATATTCCGTCTGCCAGATTTGGAGCACTAATGTGAAATCTGGACTCCCACCTCTCAGGAGAGTGGCTTAATCTTTGGGGTATTCTAGGGTGAGGCTCTCTGTCTCTCTTGTTGAAGTTGTTCCACCTAGTGTAAATAATTAAATATTTATAGGAAATGAGTGAGAATGCGACTATAGCCCAGTGGTTAGGGCACTCACCTGAAAGATCCACATTCACGTCCCTGATCCAGTGTGTAAGTGCTCTGATCAGTGGGTTAAGCATTATGAGGGAGGTGCACCTTTACATCTTCCTCTGGTTGATTTTTGTGCTAGGCCTAGCCCATGAGAATATTGATCAGATTGGCCCCATGGGATTGAGAGATAGGGAAATGCATAATTTCACGATCCTTCTAGGACCTAGGCATGAAATAGGTGCCTTGGCCTCAGAATGAGGCAGCAGTACATATGTCTAGCAGCAGATTTTTAGTCATCTAAGGAACTTTGTGGGTGGAAACATAAACACTCAGAGATTTTGAGCACTTACTAGTTTAGGTAGCAGTTCAGCAGGGGTTCCACTGACCCTATTTTGGATTAAGCACCTTTAGTGTCAATTAATCCTTTTGTGGATTTATAGCCCTTTGAGATGATGTTATGAAACAAATTCTAGGTGTGTAATGATGAATGCCAGATCCCACAGTTCTTTCTAGAAACTGTACAGCTAGTGTAACATATAGCACAATTCTGAGTTTATTGCATTTGCTGAAATCATCACATGACCTGTGTTTTCCCTTGTCTGTTACCATACATTATGTCAAACTGAATAAGGCATGCATTTGTCATTTTTAAAGAATTGGTTGATTTTTTTCCCCTAATTTCATACCTTTTTAAACATCCTGGGTTTGAAAGTTTGGCTGATTTAATTGTTGTTTGATTCATGATCTGGTAAGGAGAGATTGTAATAAACGGAGCAGATAGGGGATAGAATTTAAAACAAATATAGACAGACTGAAATAAAGATCAGAAAGGGGAGAGGGAAACACCCGATAAACTGCATACAGGACACCTACTTGTGAGAGACAGGAACTGTTCTTTTTTAAAAAATAGCGCATAATATAGATTTCCCTTCAGCTGTTTTTCTAAAATGGGGGGGGGGGGGGGGGACCTCGACCCAGATTACAGGTGGGATAAGTTTTGTGAATTCAGCATAGATATATGAACCCTCAAAAACAGTCCATATAACCTTGAAATAAACAAGATTCACTCATCCATGATCTTGCTTCTCACGCATTCCAGTAGAGACTTTAGTGTTGAGAGCTTACTACTAATTAACCTGCAAAATGTTTGTGGAGTGATTTTGACATTAAAAAAATATGTTCATTATTTCTGAAAGGAAGACACATGCAAATAGAAGTATCTAAAGAATAATCATTATTTTGAAAGCTGCACAATATAAATTATTCAATTTAATTTTAAAACATTCATGCAACTATGTCACCAGACCCTGTTTTTCACAGCAATGGAAATGCTAGCATTGAACTTAGGAGAGGAAGGGGCAAAAAACAAAATAAAATCTAAACAACTTTTAGGTCACCAATTCTGGATTGTTCCCTACAGATTATATTTTCTAATGTTTTGTTACTTTTAAAGTTAAACATGTGACAATGCATGTGAAATTATAAAAGTAACATTAATTTGGCAGCACTGCAAATTAGTTTTATTTGTGAGCTTCTCAATTAGCCTTTTAAAGCTTTCTTTAGAGCAATATATTGTAAGATCAGTTACATATTTTTCTTCTGTGTTCAAGATAGATCTGACCCTAGTTTTGTGGAAAGGTCCTTTCAATTTATAGAAAGTTTAGAATCTGTCAAGCAAATATAGTGCTTATAAAAACAACATGGGAAATTGTTTTCATTAATTTACATACAGAAAGGAAATAATACAGTAGTAGTTGAACATGTCCTATGCTGTCCCTCCAATAAACAGGAGGCTTGAGGAAGATTTAACTTTAAGTTAATGTAGAATACTTCTTTGTAAGTCCAGACCTGCTCTGTTTCAGTAAATAGCTAAGATCTCATTTAAATCAGTGCAGTATGATTAAGCTCTATGCTCATTCATGGTCTAATTCAGCAAAGCACTTAAACCTGTTCTTAAATCCAATGAAGTAAAAGTAATACTGAATTGGCATCACAGTCCTTGACCTCTTTGGATTTCTCTTCATTGCTAAAACAAAGTGTTTTTACCCAGTGGGGGAGGTCTAGGTTGGTGTCAAGGCTGATTTCCCACTCTGGCACAATGAATGCAGAAGTAGGGCCTGCAAAAGTACCCCCAAACCTTATCTCTCCAGGCTTTGGTATGAAACTTCCCCCCAAAATCCTAAAAACCTAGATTTTGGGGATAAAAATCTGCTGCCACCATCAAGTGCTTTTGAACCCACAAACATGGGTGGACACTTGAAACCAACCCCAGGGCACAGCAAGGTCTTTTCTTCAAAGAGCTTGAAAAAAAAGAGAAAATATAAACTGTAGTTTCTGGTCGTTGCCCTCTAGTCAGAGGCATGAAGATATCCACAGACAGATTTTCCAGGACACAGAATTGAACCAATACCAGGTTAATAAAAAAGAAAGAACTTTTATTATCAAAACAATACTCCTGTTACAAGCATAATTGGATTGGCTAGATGCCAATAAGAGCCACCAATTAAAAAACTCACGGGGAATTTTCCCATGGGAACAAAACTTTGTTACGAAAAAGAGGCAAACCCATTTCTAAATGCACAGACATGAGATTTCCATTCCCAAACCATAAAAAAATAAAACCTAACAGGTTTATCTAAACTTTGCCCTACTTACAGATGGTGAAGAGTCTTTTCTTGGAGAGGGACATGTTGTCCGTCCCCCTCAGTATCTGGAAAGCAAACTGCCTCTGAGACAAAGGAGGGAAAACCAAAAATTTGTTTGTCCCAGTTTGAAATTCCTACCTGCAGTTCTATTGGCTGACCACTACCTGGCTAGGTACAGTTAACCCCTTAGTCCCCAGGCTGCTGGTCATCCCTCATGACCATGACAGCTGGAAATTAAGAAAAACTATTTCACTACGAGTTTGGTGAAGTACTGAAATGAGTTTCCTAGGGAGATAATGGAATCTCCATCCCTAGAGGTTTTTAAGTCTTGGCTTGACAAAGCCCTGGCTGGGTTGATTTAGTTGGGACTGGTCTTGCTTTGGGCAGGGGGCTGGACTTGATGACCTTCTGAAGTCTCTTCCAGCCATATGATTCTATGATATTGTGGGATAAGTAATGTGCATAACATATTTTCCTGTAAAATCCTAGTGGAGATAAGGCACTGTAGTTTTATTCCTGGGTGATACAAGTGATGTCAACCACAGGGATGCTGGTAAAGGGAGGAAAGTCCCCGACTGCTTTTTAAGTAGTAAAGATGAAGTGTATGAGGACATATCTGTCTACCAAAGTTGCAACAGTTTAAACTGATTTAGTTAAATTGGTCCAAGCCCCCAGTTTATAAATACCTGATGTCAATTTAGTTTGTCATTAAGGAAACTACTTAAACTGATATGAAGCTCTCTTATATTGTTTGAGGAGTGCACGCACAATAGGGTACATGGATTTAAATATATTAGTAGCTAAACCAATTTAATTACAAGTGAGTGTTAACTAGCATGCTGATTTCTACTGGTATCACACAAAAATACTATCTTTTGGTCACTAAATGAGATTATGTCTAGGTATGGTTCATTTCCACACAAGCCATCTGATCTTCCACGGAAAATTATGAATGAAAAAGTTAGTTTATCTGTTTGATGCCTTTATATTGAAAAACAGAGCTATTCGTGGGAAGAATAGACTATATCAAATAATGTAAGTATTAATTCTAACTTTTGTCCCCAAATTATTCAGAACTAATTGCAATTCAATCAAAAAATAGTGTTAGTGGGATTATTTTTATTTTTGTTTTGTTTCTCCCTCTCTCCCCCATTGTTAGATTTTTATTTTAGGAAGCCTCTGAATTTCTGAATTTTTTATTTAGTCTGGAAATGTAAATATTGATCTCCCATGAGTTAAGCTATTTTTGTGTTATATCTGACTCATCTGAAATCTCGGATATTTTGGAAATCTCATGTTTGTTCTTAGAACATTTACAGTCCCAAAAATATAGGTACTCTTCTGATATAACTATGAAACTTCTAGGTATTATATGAAACATTTGAGTTTACTCTACCATTGTTATTTTCCTTCAGCCAATATGTAGAAACAGAGGCAATTCTGAATCAATACACTACTGGGGTACATCCGCACAGTGGCGCTCTTTTGGGATAACATCCGTTATCCCAAAATAGCACTCTGTGCATCTTAACAGCATGTGCGTTATTTTGAAATAATGGGCTTCTTATTCCAGCTTCCTGTAAACCTTGTTGCACAAGGATTAAGGAAGATGCCAGAATAGCGATTTATTTTGAAATTAGTGCTGTGTAGATAGTGCCAAATCTTGAAATAAGCAATTTTGAAATAAGCTACGCAATTTGCATAGGTCAAATTGCATAGCTTATTTCGAGATACACACTACCGTGTAGATGTACCCCTGGTGTATATATTTCATGTTCTATGTATCAATTTTTCAAGATTAATTTGATATATAAAAGGCATCAGAATCTCATGAAATATTTGATCATAAACAACAAATGGCAAAAGAAGCAGGGGACTGGAAAGCCTTAGCACATTGCTCTGTAGGGAACTCAGGGCAAACTTTCTCTTGATAACATTGCAGACTTGCAAATGCTGCTTTTCCAGCAGTTTCCAGACTGGGATTGGCATTGCTGTCATGTCTCAAAAAAAGTCACACGAAGTGGGTCTATGAAAAGGCATTACAACTGCAGGGGTGCAATTACAGCACTATCAAAGAGGCTATAGAATTAAGCTCTGTGACTGGCTGGCTGACTCAGCAAATAATTAGGTGGTACATAGAAGACACATTTTAATAAAACCATTTTTCTTGAATGTGCTTCTTTTATGGCACCAAACTCCAGAGTAGTATGGAGAAGACTAGAATTTGGGGGCATGATTCTGATTTGAGGTATATTGATAGCTAATGTGCATAAAGTAAGAGTAGGAAATAATAAGGTTCATGTAATATAATCATTAAAAGTATGTTCAAATATGAACAGTAACGTTAGTTCATAGTAAAGTTAGAGTAACCATGTTTTACTCTACCTCTATCCCTTGCTTCTTTTCCTCATCCTTCTTTCCTTCATTTTTCTCTTCCCACATTGAGGAGACCACCTTCAAAGAATCAATTCTTGACAGAAAGGCTTAGCAGACCTGTAGTAACTTCCATGAGTCACATTTGTGAGAAGTGCACTGTCATTATAAAAATGCATTAAAATCACTATTTGGATTAAATAATACAAATTGTTTGTGTTGACTAATTTTTGCACAGCACTGAAATAAGCAGCAAAACTAGACTGCTCAGATGCCTTTTTCTGTTTATAGTCAATTTCATTATCAGGTTTTCATTTACTGAGAAACCAGCATTACAGGCTAACCAAAGTGTTGGAGCATTAGCTTTTGTGGGCAAAGACCCACTTCCTCAGATGCATCTTCAGTTAGTCTATAAGGTGCCACAGGACTCCTCGCCGCTTTTGCAGATTCAGACTAACACGGTTACCCCTCTGATACTTGACAGCATTACAGGGGATTCTTTAGTCTGTCCCTATTCCTCTCTGATTTCCTGCCTCACCCCCAGTGAAAAACAAAAAGAAACCCCACCTTTCACTTATTTTATTTGTAATTCCGGACAATCTTTCTAGACATATAGGCTACGTCTACACTGGCCCCTTTTTCGGAAGGGGCATGCTAATTTTGAAAGTGGGAATAGGGAAATTCCTACTTCAAAGTAGGAATAAGAGATCCTCTGGAATAGGGCTTTATTCCGGAGGATCGGGCCAGTCTAGACGCTTTTTTTCCGGCTTTTCCCCAAGCCGGAAAAAAGCGGCGGACATGTTTATTTAAATCCGCGGGGGATATTTAAATCCCCCGCGGATTTCCCTATTCCCACTTTCAAAATTAGCATGCCCCTTCTGAAAAAGGGGCCAGTGTAGAAGTAGCCATAGAGTAAAAGCTGTTATTCAAAATAGGGAGCCTCCAGCCCTTCCCAGGGTGCCCTGCTGGCTGCTCTGACCACACTCAGCCAACTCTATTCTCCCCCCTCCCCTGGAGCTCATAAAGCTGAAGCCTCTCCAGAAAGGGCTTGTGGCATGCAGGAGGCCCTGCAGAAGGCCGGGAAGGGGTTGTGCTATTGGCCATGGAGTGTCTGGAGAGGCCTGCCATGCTCATGACCCTGGGGTGGGACTCCCTCCACAAGCTACCTCTAGAAGGCGGCTGGGAACATCCACACACACACAATCAGCAGTCCTGCCCCCACTCTTGGGGAAGTGCCCACTCCTGGGAATATCTGAGTCCACTGGACAGAGCATATGTGGTCTTGCTCCAAGCACATCACTTTTGACTGAGCCAAGAACTGTCGCTCTTGGCTCACGCTTTAGGCACAGTGTCCCCTGCAATGACTGACCGTCTCTCCTTATTTTCCACAGCCAGATCAGCAATGAGAGGGGGGCTGTCAACACCACCCAGAACAGCCTCCCTAACGCGAGCCATCTGCAGGTGTCACAGACCAATGGATGAGTTCCAGAGGCAGCACCTGGTGGCACTCTGATCCCTGGAGCAGACCATCGACTGCAGGCTCCAGGAGGACATCCAGCTTTGGGGAGACACCTGGCAGGAGCTGCTGGAGCAGGGCCACTCCCTGTGCATGGATGTGCACTCCCTCATTGTCAGTATGATGCCCACTCCTGCTCCAGCTTCTGCTCTCACTCCTGTTGTTGCTGTAGCTCCTCCTCCCACTCCCTCTCCCACTTTTCCCCCCACACCCTCCCCATACCCTGTGGATGCCAATGCCCCCGCACCTGTGGTGATGGGATCAGCACAGCCAAGCAGGACTCCCAGCCCTGAACATCTCCTCACACCTCCTCCCCATTCCAGCTCCCTCATCCCTCCTCCAAGGTTGTCATCCTCTCTCCTCCCCTCCTCTCATCCTATCTCCCAGGTTTTTTCCCTAGTCTCTCCCCAGTTTCTTTGACCCCAAATAAAAATATATAGAGTTTTTAGTTTTTCAAAAACAATGTTGTGGTTTATTTTGCACTAGGAAAGGAGGAAAGAAGGGGGGAAGAAAAGGGTGACTGGAGGAAAGGCAATGAGCGGGGAAGCGGAAGCAAAAGTAGGGGAGAGTGCCACTGGGCCCCCCACATAGAATCTCTTCCTCGGGGCCTCCTGGATGCACATGGCCCTCTGATGGGCCTGCCAGATGGTAGCAGTGCATGGCTGTCAACCCCTGCACCTGGCAGGAATGCCTTCCCCTTGTGCTCACTCAAAGTGTGGAGTACATAACATGCAGCTACCACATGCAAAATGTTTTGCTTCCTGAGGTCCAGCCGAGTGAGGAGGAATCTGAAATGTGCCTTCAAACAGCTGAAGGTACCCTCCATGACCATGCGGGCTCTGCTGAGCCTGTCATTGTACCATTCATGAGAGGGGTTGAGGTGACCAGTTTATGGCTTCACGAGCTAAGGCAGGAGGGGATAGGCTGCATTCCCCACCAGGCAGATGGGCATGTTCACCTCCCTGACCCTGATGATGCAGCTGGGGAAGAAAGTTCTGGCATGTAGCTTCTGGAATACACTAGAGTTCCTAAATACACATGTATCGTGTGTCTTCCCTGACCACCTGACATAGATGTCTGTGAACTGGCCTCAGTGGTCCATCACAGCTTGCAGGACCAATGAACAGTATCTCTTGCGGTTGATATACAGAGATGTGCAGTGGTCGGGGGCCTGGATGGGGATGTGGGTGCCATCGATAGCCCCTCCTCCCCCTCCCCGCAGTTGGAGAAGCCCAGGTTGGCAAATCTGGAGATGATGGCATCCACGTCTCCAAGGCAGATGACTCTGTGCAGCAGGATAGTGTTGATGGCCTTGACCACCTGCAGAAAGAGACAGACAGATCACAGGGGTGCCTGAGAGTTCCCCAGTCCATCTTCCCATCCCCCTTTCCCCACTAACCAGGAGCAACCCCCAATCACCTCAATCTCTGACAGGGTTTTGTGAGGGCAGGACTGAAAAAAACCTCCTGGGAGGGGGATTGCATCACCATCCTTTTCCCTAGGAAAACCTATTCCATCATTCCACCCACCTCCTGGGACAATAGCCTGAGAGTGCCATACCTGCATGAGCAGGGCCCCAATGGTCAATCTCCCCATGCCAAACTGGTTCCCTGCAGATCAGTTGCTATCCGGCATGGAGAGCTTCCAGAGGGGGATGATGACACACTTCTGGAGGAGGACGGCGGGTTTCATATGAGTGTCTTGTCACTGGAGGGAAGAAATAAACCACTCACTGAGCTCCATGAAAGTGTTCTTCCTCATTCTGAAGTTCTGGAGTCATTGCTAGTCTATGCACTGCTCCAAGACAATCTGGTCCCACAAGTCTGCACTGGTGTCCAGATGCCAAAGGCAGCGGGGCATGGTGTACAGGGGAGGGTGGGCCAGATACAGATGTATAGATCTCTCTGCAGGAGAATCTCAAGGAGAGCCTCCCAGAAGAGCTGGGGGTTGGGTTCCTGCAGCACCTGGGAGGCAGCATGCAAAAACTGCTGCATGACTTGCAGCACGAACTGCAATATCCGAATACTGCTGGGTGTCAGCTCCAGCCCCATAGTAGAGAGCGTTGTGGTGTCCAGAAGCAAGGCAACCAAAGCACACAGTGGAAATGCTTTGCTGTCTCTCAGAAAAGTAAACCAGCAAGCAGAAAAACCTGAGAAATGGCTGTCCAGGGGGATCCCTGTAAGCATACGTCTCAGATAGCCTTATGCAGCAGATACAGGAAGTAACTACTGACCTAATGCCCTGTCTGAATTGGTTCTGGGTGGCCTTAATTGTGATTCAGCATCCAATCAGTGTGGATGTGCTATTTCGAAATAGCTAAGCGCTATTTCAAAGCACATTTTGTGTGTAGATGCACTATTTCAGAATAAATTATTCCAGAAAATCTCTTCAGAAATAGTTTGTTCAGAAATAAATGTACAGTATAGATGTACCCTATGATAGTACAGGTTGAATCTCTCTAGTTTGGCACCCTTGGGATCTGACCAGTGCCAGCCTGGAAAATTTGTCAGGCCATGGGAGGTCAATGTTGTCTAGCAGCATTACCAGCACTTCCCTTGCTTACTGAGCTCTTCAGAGATGCTTAGAAGTAAATTAGCTAAATAACAGCACAGAATACTGAGAGCCAGGACTGGTGGCTATAAATAAATTTTATGATAACAAGGGAAACTTGGCTATACCCATGATGAGTGAACATCCGGCTAAGTAAATTCATGTGGGTCTACAAATGTTGCCAGAGCAGAAAGTGCTGGGTCAGAGAGGTTCAACCTGTAGTATTCTCCTTACACATGCAAAATCCCTATATTACAGATTAGTGAGCTAGTGAGATGGTACATTTCATGCACTTTAAATATTCACTATTCCTTTCCCTTGTGTCTGCCAACTTGGATGTCATTTCAGAAAAAAATCTCGGGAAAGGCAAAATTGTGTCAGCATATAAAATGTTTCATGTGACTACATTATGTTGTGCAAAAGCTGTGGAGGAGGAGGGCAAAAAGTACGTGGACCTATGTAAAGTGTGGGGGGATATCCCCATTTAACCTACAACAAATGATACCCCTTCCTGACACCGCTTCCAAAATATTCCTACAGGCTATTATTTCTAAGTACATATCTTTGAATAATCAGTGCAAATATCCTAAAAAGAAACTTTTGTGCTGAAGTAGAAGGATGAGCAAAACAAGGCAGGTAGGGATTATTTTTAAGCAGACAGCAGAGAACTATGTACTAAGAGTACTGTGGTCTTTCTTGTTTTGAAAATCTCTGACATTTATTATCCTAATGAGTTATTTTACTTTTAGAAATGTATCTCTATCCTCTAAGTTGCAGACTTTTAGATTTAAAAAAAAAATGTCTTTGAAATGTGAAAGGCAGAGAACTAATAATCTAAGGCATGTGAGCCTGAGTTATTTTTTCCACAAGGAGGACAGAAGTTAACTACACACATAATGTAGGATGTACAAACCACTAGAACATTTCTCTTTCAGCTCTCTCCCTCTGAATGTTTGACTTAGATTTATCTTGACCTGAACTCTCCCATTTAAATACAGATTGGACGGGAATGTTTTGTTAATCTTGGTGAGGAGGGGTCACTGTACCTCCCTTGGCCATGCCATACTTGATATATACCTCATTTTGATAAAATCAGACTCCCAGATCCTATTCTTTCTGCTAAAACACATTTTTACATTAAAATAATAAATTTTAAGCAAGCGCTTCTCCACCATCTGGAAAATCTATAGGTATCAAAACTAGATGGTGTCTTGTTCATTTAAAAAAAAAATTTTGGTGTGTGAGATTCACGTTCTTATCTCTCCTGGTGTTTACAGAGTGTGCTGCAGCTTTAGTTCTGGAAAATAAAAATAGAATTATGAACATAACAAATTTTCTGTGCTGTAAAGAGCTCCTTTGCTCTTGATTCACTGCCCACTCACCACTAGTCCCCTTACTTTTACATATCCTCCAACATAATAAGCCTGCCACCACTAATGTTATAAAGTAGTAATTGTTCTTAATTGGTAGGGAGGTGACAGACCATTCTGGTAATGTTGTGAAACTGTAAGAAAGGAGGAGTGAGAACATTCACAGGCCCAGCAGTAATTATCCACTAATTTGGCCTGTTTGTGTGGGGATAGCTCATTATAGCCCTTAAGAAATCTTCAGAATAAAGAGAGAAAGTAGGTAGGAGGTAAGGTTAAATAATTAGTGTTCAGCAGATTTTTATTTTAATTCAAAGAACAGCATTGGGGTTATGTGATGAAAGCAATACTAAAGAAATGGTGTAATGTCCTCCCTAACTGAATTTTATATATTTGAAGGAGTACTGTATAAGTCTAATATTCAAGATGACTAAATCACTACAGGAAGAAGTGACCAGTAATTCTATTGTGCTAATGTAATTAGGGCAATAATCATAATTTTGCACTTTATTATGTTAGTTTTATACACTTCAGATAATTGCCCTCTTCAGTTTTTTGAGACTGAAAAGGATTCCTCAATTCTAATAAAATATTCTGAGGGTATTTTTTTAAATATTCCTACTAAATGCTCTACCATGTGCATTTACTTCAAGCCTCTATTCTTTGTATTTTTGAATAAAACATACATATCTTTACTATTTTTCAATGCTTTGACATGTAAAATATATGCATCCATGCTCAACAGGTCTGAGGCCAGATTGCAAACATGAGAAATAGATTAATTTCCATTTGTGGAGTTTTTATATATGGAATTCTTAATATTTTTCATTCTCAAAAAATAGCTTTTTGTTTTAAATTATGACAATAAAAAAAATGTTGCTTTAAAATTATTGCATTATAATAGTTTCAAAACCATTGTTGATTTGTCAAATACAGCCGTTCAGAGAAGAAGGCACTCACTATGGAAAACCAAGATAAACTTTGTTGTGAGTGAGCAACTCTTAAAGTCTTACTCAATCCCACATTATTTCTGGAAAATTTACTATTTCCTAAACAGCAAATTGTCCCTAGGTGGAACACATTTCTATCAAGAGAAAATTGTAGCCACCTAAGCATTATCAATAAAAAAATGTCAAAAGATGAACAGATCATCTTGTTCAAATTCCATGCAATGTGTTTCATCTCTCTGCACCAGTGTTTTGCTAAGCCTTGTTGTAAACACAGATGTGATGGGATTCCTAAGGTTACCTGTGGAAATTACTCAACTATGTAATAGACAACACCTTTTGGAATTTTGTCCTGATATTCAGTATTAAATTCCCTTGCTCAACTTCTTCACCCTCTTTTCAACTTCTCTCTCAATTATTTCCCCTCTGTTATTTATAGTATTCAAGTTCATATAGATAGTGGTCTCTTTCCTATTCTATTTTGAAATGTAACTATTTACGAGGGACAACAGCAGGAGGAGGAAGGTGAGACGGCCCCTGTCATGCTCTGCTTGGAGCCAGTTGCCATGAGCCAGGACGTCTCCCAGGCATCGTCTTATGCCAGGGAGGGATCTTCAGGTGAGTGCTCTCAGTTTGTCACACACACAAGGCGAGGGAGGAGGGTGCACAGGGGCAGATGCGAGTGTCACTTGGCCTACTTGGACTGTACATCGTGCTGCAGTTCGTGCACATGGAAACACGTGCAGCATTAGTGTGTGCTACGCAGACTCAGCAGGCAACACCTGAGCATGCTCCCAGGCTCAGGAGAGGCCCCACACATCCGGCTCTGGGGAGGGGGTGAGGGGAGACGCCCTTTCAACAACTGCTACGGCTGGAAGCAGGCTAGCCACAAGGGCACAGGCATGACCCCAGATACACTGAGGAGTTCCACACACAGCACGTGGGCATGCCTGCACATGCGAGGTAGCACCCATTCCCATGGGCAGCACTGCGAGGTGCAGGTGTGTGTGCGGGCCCCAGGGATGGCCAGGCTGCTCCCAGCTCCTCTGCTGTCCATGGGGGGATCCCACTGTGGCCAGACACTTCCCTTGACTGCTTTTCCATGGGCCAGGGTAGGGGAGTGGGCAGCATGGTTGGGGGGAAACAGGCAGCATGGGGGAAAGTGGGCAGCACGGTTAAATTGGTCCCTGTTAGGGTCCAGGTGGGCTTCATAAACCACAGCATCACGGGGTAGGCCACGTCCCCCACAATGCATAATGGCATCTGCATGTCCCCATTCACAAAGTCACGGCGGGGGAAGAATGTGCCTGCCTCCAGCTTCCTGTAAAGGCTGAAGTTCTGAAAAATGCTGGCATTGTGTGCTCTGCCCAACCACCCGAAAAAAAGGCGGTGTACTGTCGACACGGCCTGGCATCATGGTGGTAGACCAGGGCCTGCAGCACCATTGAGAAGTAGCCCTTGTGGTTGATGTACTGGGCCGCTCAGTGTTCAGGTGCACAGATCGGGATGTGGGTCCCGTCAAATCGCTCCACTGCAATTTGGGAACTTCAGGGCAACAAATCCGGCTACAATGGGGTCCAGGTCTCCGAGGCAAATGACCCTCTGCAACAGGATGGAGTTGATGGCCCTAGTGATGGTGACAATTAGTGCCATTGTTGATGTTTTTTGTGATGTGGGCACCTGTTCACTAGGAACTGAATTGAGACCACTACTCATTGTGCATAGGCCACAGAACAGCTAACAGATGGTGATCACGTGCATTCTCTATACTAGTTCATTCTCTATACTAGTATAACACATCTCAGCAGAGGGCCTGAAAAGAAATAGAGACCAGACAGGAATATAATGTTGTTACCTCTTTATTCCTTTTACTGCCAAAGCATTCCCTGGCTATACCGTTTGTGCAATTTGATCCATTTTCCTCTTTCATTGCCAAATGACTTGGTTTGTGGTAGGACATAAAATTGATTCTAACTGATAAATAGCTAATCTCATTAATATGATCTAATCTCTTCTTTAGGACATGTAATCTGTTATATGAGCTAATGTTTTATGCATTTTACCTAGTCTCTTGATCTATCCACTCTATTTTTTAATCTGTCTAATCTACAATGTAAGTAATTTTTATACATCTATCTCGATGGTATTTGGAGTACATAGCAATGTGTATTAACTTCTCTTTTGATATTGTCTGTTGTTCTGAGATGGTGGTTTAGAATTTTTTATAGATGTGTGCAAGAGAGGAATGCAGTTATTTTAGGGCATGATTCTGAATATATACCAGGTGAATAGCTGGTAGTATATAAAGCTAAGAATGTGCATAAATCTTGAACAATGTAAGACATTCTTTCCTGTATGTCTTGTGAAATCAATGAGACCATTCATATAGCATGAAGTTAGGCAAAAGCACAAGTCTTTGTATAGTTGAAGCCTTAGGTATCTGTCTGTATTAATAAGGATGAGAGGTTAACAAGAGGGGGAAGGATGATCTTCAAATATGGAGTCCCAAAAATATAATTAACTTTTTACTGTACCATAGATTCTTGTATTTGATAATTTTTGGGTGCTCCTGATACTTTTCTAGAGAGTGTGATTCTACATGCATTTCACATAGTCAGTTCCTAGAGTGCAGCACAACAGTAATTCACAGGTAATTTCAGAGATTTTTGCTATGATATATATTTTTGCTATCAAAATATGAAGCTTAAACAAAGATTACAAGGAGAAAGGAAAGCACTCAGCTCTGATATCTTATCTCACTAATCCTTCAAACACTGAGTGGATAGAATTCTAATAGACATTGATGACAATTCTATAAATAGAGTGCATCAAAGTTTGAATCTTCTGTGTTTTAAGTCCTTTCCTTCAATTGGTAAGACACAGAAAAGCATGCTCATGCTACAGATATTCTACAGCTCTGTTACCAAAGTTTTCATTGGTGAAAGAGATGGCAATTACAATGTCCACTTCTCAGAAAGTTCATGGAAAAAGAGAAGACATTTAATTAAATTAAATATAATTGGCCAGTGTTTGACTGATTGAAACATGTAATTGTTCCGAAAACATATATTAATTTTGTGAAATTTTGCAGTTTTCACTGACAGCATGGTCACTAGAACTATGTTAACCATCAGAATAACTTAATGCCCTAGTGAGACTGAACATGGGACATGCTCAGACTAGAGTAACCTTATATTTATCCAAGTTGTAGTGCCTGTTGGGATGATATATTTCCCATTTAATACCTGATTCTGATTACTTCAATGAGTTGTACAAATGGAAATATAACCAGTAGGTTTATGGATGGTAAGCCAAAATTCTTCAATGTTGGATAAATTAAAATCTCTCTGCCAAACAGTGATATGAAAGCTACCAGCTGGCAAAAGCTTGGAAAACAAATAAATGGACAACTTGACTTACTAGTTATCCTCAATAATATCAATAATGGAGAATAGCAAATCGAAACATTTCAGTTGTCATATCTTTTAGTAAAGTGCTAAAATGTGGATTCCTACAGTCACTACATTTTTTTCAAGTAACTGAGGGTATGTCTACACTAGCTCGTTAGTTCGAGCTAGGTAGGAAAATGAGGGCAACTGGAGTTGCAAATGAAGCCCGGGATTTAAATATCCTGAGCTCCATTTGTATGTTCCTGGGAGCCGCCATTTTAAAATCCCCCTTAGTCCGAACTAACTGCCCACGGCTAGACGTGGCAGTTAAATGTTAATTCGAACTAAGGAGTTAGTTTGAATTAACTGTTACTCCTCATTCCACGAGGAGTAACAGTTAATTCGAATTAAGGTGTTAGTTCGAATTAACGTTTAACTGCCGCGCCTAGCCGCGGGCAGTTAGTTCGGACTAAGGGGGATTTAAAAATGGCAGCACCCATGAACATGCAAATGAAGCCTGGGATATTTAAATCCCGGGCTTTATTTGCAACTCCAGTTGCCCTCATTTGCCTACCTAGCTCGAACTAACGAGGTAGTGTAGACATACCCTAATAGTTTTACCATTTTCCTGTCTTCCTCTTTGTATCCAACTTTGTGACACATTACCTTATTATTTACTTTCTTTGTGTGTGTGTGTGTGTGTGTGTGTGTGTGTGTGTGTGTGTGTGTGTGTGTGTATAAACAGTAAATGTTAGGTCTCTGGTTGGTAAACAAAGAAGTTAGTTATCTGCAAAAGTCAAGTTGTGGTTGCTATTCTTATACTGTATTTTGCAGGTATCAGATATCACACTCTAAAAAATATGATAAAAGAGTTATCAGTCAGTTGTGTCCTTATTTAAATAGTCACTTGACCTGTACAGAGAAGATTAGTGATGATAACTATAGTTTTGCATGTTGAGATCAACTGAAGTTACCAGATTGTGCCTGTCATTTTCAAGGTGGAATGCAGCAGTCGTTCAATATTAGTGATGTCCCACTTTTTTTTAAGGCAAGAGGAATTGAAAATAAATTCCCTGTTGAAATTATAGGAAGAGTTTCAGGTAGCTCAGAATGTGAACATAAATATGGCAAGGAATTTAATTTTATATATCGATTTGCAGGATTTATGTTGTATTACAGTGAAGAAGTGCTAAAATATATATACCCTACATTTATATACCAATCCTATAAGACAGGTGTGTGTATGTGTGTAACATATATAACACATATTGGCTACATCTAAACTACAAGTCTCTTTCGAAAGCTTCTTTCAAGAGAGATCATCTGGACAGCAACCTGTATTTTCAAAAAATAGAGCTGCTTTCTCAAAAGAGAGCACCCAGGCAGTCTGGATGCTCTCTTTCAAAAGAGCACTTTCGAAAAAAGGCATTATTCCTCATAAAATGAGGTTTTCTGCAGTCGAAAAAACTGCTGCGTTCTTTTGATTTAATTTCAAAAGAACGTGGCAGCAGTCTAGCTGCAGGTGAAGCTTTTTTCGAAAAAACCCTGTAGTCTAGACACACCCATTAGGTAAAGGTATTGGTGTCATTCTTCCATCTGAGTCAATATGAAATCAGTTCCTCCTTATGTTGTTAGTGCTCTGAAATGTAACAAACTGAGGACCTGATGACTACTTAAAGATCCTGTGGCTCTTGTCTTGAGACAAGGGGGATCTTCCCTCTCCCTTTTAATTTCCTTGCCAGATTTTATTGAAGACTACAGGCGGAGTTCTAGTTAGGTAGCTAGAATCCACATCACGTGAGCCTTCCTGAAAATGTTCAAACTAGCATGTACTTCTACCTGTGAAGAACTGCATCATACATGGGCAAGTGATTTGCCCATGTGTCAGCTCACATGACTGAACACTAGATTTATGCGAATGGGAGAATTCTGACAAAGGGACTGAAGTTCTTCCAATGGTTTGACTTAAACCAGCAGTTTATTCTATTACTGCTACTCCTTCACCAAGAATTTTGCAATTTCTGTATGTATTTGATTCTTTTAGCGTATTTAAACTCTCACCTCTCTTTCTTTTTATAAATAAACCTCTTTTAGATTATAGATAAAAAAGGATTGGCAATAGTATGATTTTTGGGTAAGATCTGGGTTGTATATTGATGTGGGTATATATATATTGATCTGGCTAGTCCTGTGGGACCAGAAGAAACTTTTATTTGATGAGACTGGTTGTGAAGAACCACTCATCTCTGAATCTAGTATTTCTCGTGGTAGTATAAGATTGGAATGCCTCTGGAAACCATTTTATTACTACTTGTTCGCCAGTGTGGTATGAGACAACTTACTTTTATGGTTGGTTTGATATAGATCACATGGGAGAATAATCAAAACCTTTTCGGGGTATATTTGCCTATTTTACAGCAGTTTGTCCTGAATTGCGTATTCTCAGTAGTGTCCCCAAAACACCTGGTTACACAGCTTTACAGAGGACAAAGTATCTTCTGTCACTTTTACATACATTATAGTTCTAAGAGGACATTAAGATTTCCTGCATTAAGATAATAGTAAAAGCCCTAATCAGAGCACTGTGAAAATCAAGTATATATTCTCTTAAATGAATAGCTCCTGAAGTCTAAATATAAAATATTTGTAAACTTTATTTTTTAAAAAGAGTATTTCTTAACTGAAATCATAAGAAATTTAAGTGCTATTTTCCTTATTTTTAAGATTCCCACAAAAGGCCTACTACACTCTGTGCAATAATGTTTGTTTACTGTGATCAGAATATTTTTATAATTTCAATTTGTATTGCAAAGCTAAACTTCAGTACTGTTTCATACCTCCAATGCAGCATTTTTTAAATTAAAGTAAAAGTTAAGATAGCCTGGCCAGAAGTAAAGCCCTGTTTAAGCAGAAATATGCATATAGTAAATCATCCTTTTCATTTATTATTCATGTGGAGTAGTAAATTATACTACTACTAGCTTACGTTGAATTTATATTCTAAAACATCAGAGAAGGAAACAATGGAACAGCTACCAGAAGTGGGTTTCCTGTGGTCATTTCTCTATCCATAGTACTGATCTAGTTTTGGAAAAAATATGGTCAGATATCGTATATATTTGAAATCCAATTTTATGTAAACTGTTGGCCCAAATTCAACTCTAGCATAATTTCAATGAGAAGTTTTGTGGCACCTTAGGGTACGTCTAGACTACCAGGTTTTGTCGACAGAAGTTTTGTCGACAGTATCTGTCGTCAGAAGTTTTGTCGACAAAGAGCGTCCAGACACATTGAGTTCTGTCGACAAAGCAAGCTGCTTTGTCGACAGAACCCTGTAGTCTAGACGCAACCCTACAGGCAATAACACCTTCTGTCGACAGAACTCTGTCGACAGAAGGTGTTATGCCTCGTAAAATGAGGTATACCAGCGTCGACAAAACTGCTGAGTTCTGTCGACATTATGTCGCCAGAACTCAGCGGTAGTGTAGACGCTGGTATAGTTTTATCGACAAAAGTCCACTTTTGTCAACAAAACTCAGTAGTCTAGACACACCCTTAGGGTATGTCTACACTACCCCGCTAGTTCGAACTAGCGGGGTAATGTATGCATACCGCACTTGCTAATGAAGCCCAGGATTTGAATTTCCCGGGCTTCATTAGCATAAGCAGGGAGCCGCCATTTTTAAATCCCCGCTGCTTCGAACCCTGTGCAGCGTGGCTACACGGGGCTCGAACTAGGTAGTTCGGACTAGGTTCCTATTCCGAACTACCGTTACTCCTCGTGAAATGAGGTGTACCGGTAGTTCGGAATAGGCACCCTAGTCCGAACTACCTAGTTCGAGCCCTGTGTAGCCGCGCTGCACGGGGTTCGAAGCAGCAGGGATTTAAAAATGGCGGCTCCCCGCTTATGCTAATGAAGCCCGGGAAATTCAAATCCTGGGCTTCATTAGCAAGTGCGGTATGCATACATTACCCTCCTAGTTCGAACTAGGAGGGTAGTGTAGACATACCCTTAGAGACTAACAAAAATATAAAGTATCATGACCTTTTGTGGGAAAGATCCACTTAATCAGATGAATTAGAGTGGAAATAACAGAATCCAAGATATGTATATGATAGCAAAAGGAGTTCCTGTCAATTTACAGCTTTTGATTGGGACACATACAACCCACTTAATTGGCTTCATTAGCATGAGTCTTACAATTGACAGGTTTTTCTTTTGCTGTTATATATATCTTGGAATCTATTATTTCTACTCCAACTCATCTGATGAAGTGGGTCTTACCCATAAAGCCCATGATGCTATATATTTTATTAGTCTCTAAGGTGCCACAAGACTACTCATTTTTAAAATACAGACTAACATGGTTACCTCTCTTACACTTTTTGCCTTATTATGTTAAACAAATACAGAAGAACTTGATAAAAATCAAATAAACTGAAAAGCATTTTTACAATTAAATATGCAGAAAAGTATACTGGGAAATTTTTAAAAAAAGCCATTTTGCTAATTTTGTGGTGGTCGTTCCCCTGGAAAAAGAATGTGCAAGACAGTTACAGGGAGCGGTATTCAACAGTGATTGCCATTGCAAAAGTGATCATTTGTCAGCAGTCATCTCCAAGGGTTAAAATGAGGTGAATATTTGTACAAAAAATTAGAAGCCTCATAGGTGGATCTGAAGCAGGAGTATTAAAATATATTTGAAAAAACTTTGAGCCCCACAATGATGTGAATTAAATAAATTCAATTAGCAGACAATTACAGGCTTTTTGAAGATTATTTTGACCTGAGAACATGTTACCATGACATCTGAGATACTGCTCTGAGGTACATTTTAGCAGGGGCATCATTTTAAGCAGATGGATGGTCCCATTGAAGTTAATGCAACTAATCATATGCTTAAAGTCACACACACGCTTAAGTATTTTGATGAATCGGGATCTTATTTCCTGCAATAAGTATAAGGAAATATGGCCTTATTCAAATATGGCCTTATTCAGTGCATTTAAGGGCGTCTCTCCATAGACTTCTCCAAGGGCTTTGGACTGGGCCAAGTGGCAGTATGTTAGATAGAAACTGACTGTTAATAGCAGCCATCCTAAAAGTAATATTTTTGGTAAAGAATTCATTAAGATTAAATGAAATTGATAGCCCTGTATTATTTCTGTTGAAGGCACAGTACAGCTGCAAAATAAAGAGCTAAAAACAAGGAAAGGGGCATATATTGGTCATTGTTAATGCTTTTTATTATTATTGGCTGTTTTGCCTGACGTTGCTTGAAAAATCCCATATACAAGTTTTTGTATCAAAGCCAATCAATTGTGATGAACTGTATGGTGATTTTGTGATATGAATAATTGAATAAAAACTACAGTGGTTTATTTTGAGGTGTGATCCAATCAAGTGCCTAGAAAGGAAAGGCTAATGTATTAATCCACTTTGATCCCCAGCTAGGTTCATCTTACTCTTTTCAATCTTTTGTTTACCAGAGCACTCGTTAAAAATTGTTCAAGAACTGTCTCACATTACTGACACTTCTGGTGTCATTTGATCTCATCTTCCACTACTCATTTCACAAAACCATTTGTTGTTATTGTGGCTTGGCATAATCCTGCTCACTTGTACAGAGAGTTTGGATTGACTGCCCTATACAAAGTGGAAAACAATCATTAATGCATAGCCGGCTATTTATTCCCCTTACAAACCTTTCCAAAAGGTTGTTAAATTCCATTGGAAGATTTTTGCTTTGAATCTTTTTAAATCTGGTTGTTTCAGACTTTTAAGTGTACAGCTTGAAAGCAGGAGTGGGGAAGCCATATTTATCTTTGTTGTATCACACTGGGTATGAGGGGGGATATATCTAAAAAGATAATTATATCCTTTTTTATTCCTTAAATATAAATAAAGCTTTAGATTTTCACTGTTGCAAGATATGTCTTGTAAACTCACAAAAGCTACCGTTTTTAATCCCTGTAGATTTGTGTTGTGGCTCCTTCACAAGGATGTTAAAGCTTGCGAGTTTTGAGAAGAGCTGCAGGATTTCTCAAAGTTCAGGTACTTTACTTGATTATATGACAGTAGTTTAGGAACTCTCTTTGTGGTAGGCCTTGCTTCACAGACCTGACAGAATGGATAGAGAATGGCCCTTGTGCCTGATCCATAACAGTCATTGCCTGTTACACACATTTCAAGATTCATTCGGGCTATGAAGATAATCGAGGCAGCCGACAGTTACCCTGCAGCTGCATGGATTTATGATGGCACTGTCAAGAAAATGAGCCAAAATGACACAGTAGCTGGCTTGAGCTGCAAATAATGTGATAGGCTGTACAGTGGTAGTGTAGCAGCTGCTGTCATTGCAGGTAATAGGCTATAAAGAAGGCTGATAGCAATACCTGTCATTTCTTAATGGCTGACTTCACTGAAGAGCTTTTGTGGCCTTTAACATGGAGATAATAGAAGATACAACAAATTTTACAGCTTTCACGTTGCATTCATAATTTATCTTGAGAGTACTACCCCAACAAGGACAACAGTTGTCAGACTGAGAAAGTGCAGAACTGCCTTTGAATTGTGAGAGATTGTCTACTATTATCAAGAATGGAATTCAAGCACAGAAGATGCTCCTGTGTTGTTAGGCTTTGATTTCTATACTAAATGTCTCTAGTTTAATATGAATCTATTGCAGGCTGTGTTTTGGATAGGCCTTGTGTAATAATTTGCTTTTTTCTGCTGGGAGAAATAAAGAATGAAAAACAAATATTATGTCCCATTTTGCATCTTAGTGTTGTATATGAGCGTGTGCTGAGTAAGCTATAAGCACATGAAAGCTGGCTTTACTTGTTTTTGAACCTCTTTACAGCAGTTTGGTATCATGACACATTGGTGCAACATGTAATAAGCCCATTTCCATAATTAAAGTGGGAAGTATCAATAGAATACTTAAGCAATATTATACATTTGGTCAAATGTACATCTGATTAGTAAAGTATTTAAATAAGACTAAAATACGCCAGCATGATTGAACTATATCTGGTCACAGGCCAGATAGTCTGATGCATATGATCTTTTGCTTAGTATCACTTGAAAAGAATTTTAACTTCTTTCTCATTATTTAAAATAAGACTCTCCTCCACCTTCTATGATGACTTCTATGGGATTTTCACGTGTCTGCTAAATATGTATACCTTGCACAAGTTTGTCTAACTTTTAGACTATTTGTTTTAGATTATTGTTTGCAATGGTTTCTCTTAAAGGAAATTTGGTTGATTTAAAGCAGGATCCATGTCAGTGCTGAGTGCAGCTAACGTTGTGAGTGCTCTCAACTTCCATAGACTATGACAGGGCATTGAGGACTGTTCAGACTGTTCTTATGTTTAGGACTGAATCCTGCAAGGAGGTTACTGGGGATACTTAGGGCCTGTCTACACTAGGAAATTATTTCAAAATAAATAAAATTGAAATGACTCCGGAAATAAGCAAATCAAAATAGCATCTCCCCACTACAGGAGAGCATCAAAATTACTCAGAATTATTTCAAAATAGTATATCTATGCTGATTGGAACCTGCCTTGGACTTAGAGGCCTTGGAAGCATTCTGGGGAGGTCACCAGAAGGGCAGACATTTCCTGTGGTTGCTTGGTCAGGCAAGCTGCAACAAGTGCTTTCAAGAGATCCCCTCTATGGCCTCATCTCACACACCACTCCTCCACTGCCTGCCCCCTCACAATACACAAAATGGACATAGTGTGCTCTGGTTGTCCTTGTGGATACCATGGCACTCATAACATGGAGCTAGAGCTGCCAGAGAGAGCGCTAATGGGTTCCCCTCTTCTTCCTCCTCCTGGCAGGTTCATAGAATCATAGAATCATAGGACTGGAAGGGACCTCAAGAGGTCATTGAGTCCAGCCCCCCGCCCTCAAGGCAGGACCAAGCTCCACCTACACCATCCCTGACAGATGTCTATCTAACCTGTTCTTAAATATCTCCAGAGAGGGAGATTCCACCACCTCCCTTGGCAATTTATTCCAATATTTGACCACCCTGACAGTTAGGAATTTTTTCCTAATGTCCAATCTAAACCTCCCTTGCTGTACTTTAAGCCCATTACTCCTTGTCCTGTCCTCAGAAACCAAGAGGAACAAATTTTCTCCTTCCTCCTTGTGACACCCTTTTAGATATTTGAAAACCGCTATCATGTCCCCCCTTAATCTTCTTTTTTCCAAACTAAACAAGCCCAGTTCATGAAGCCTGGCTTCATAGGTCTTGTTCTCTAGACCTTTAATCATTCTTGTCGCTCTTCTCTGTACCCTTTCCAATTTCTCCACATCTTTCTTGAAATGTGGCGCCCAGAACTGGACACAGTACTCCAGCTGAGGCCTAACTAGTGCAGAGTAGAGCGGCAGAATGACTTCACGAGTTTTGCTTACAACACACCTGTTGATACAACCTAGAATCATATTTGCTTTTTTGGCAACAGCATCACACTGTTGACTCATATTCAACTTGTGGTCCACTATGACCCCTAGATCCCTTTCCGCCATGCTCCTTCCTAGACAGTCGCTTCCCATCTTGTATGTATGGAACTGATTGTTCCTTCCTAAGTGGAGCACTTTGCATTTCTCTTTATTAAACCTCATCCTGTTTACCTCTGACCATTTCTCTAACTTGCTAAGGTCATTTTGAATTATGTCCCTATCCTCCAAAGAAGTCGCAACCCCACCCAGTTTGGTATCATCCGCAAACTTAATAAGCGTACTTTCTATCCCAATATCTACATCATTGATGAAGATATTGAACAGTACGGGTCCCAAAACAGACCCTTGAGGAACTCCACTTGTTATCCCTTTCCAGCAGGATTTAGAACTGTTAACAACAACTCTCTGACTACGGTTATCCAGCCAATTATGCACCCACCTCTGCATGGGATCAGTCTCCTCTTCATCACTGCACTTGACCAGGAGCAGATGCTGCCTGAGTGTGAGCATGAAACTGTGCCGTGTTCAGCACGGCCGTGTGGTTCAATGACCCCAGCCTCCTTAGTGGTGGCTTGTCATGGGAAGGTGTCACAACCCAGAATCTGGAGTAAGGTGGGCCTCTCCAGGAACCTTGTCTGAAGAACCAAGGGGTACCTGTGTGGGAGTGCTCTGGACTGGTGCTACATGTGTACCCATGTGCACAGTCTGTTGTGTGAGATGTAGGCTGAGTGAGGAGCATGCAGCCCCTTGCAGTCTGCTGCCTTGTCCCATGTGTATATAGGGTAAGTAATAGAACTCACCTGAAATGCCTTCCCCAAGATTGTTCAAGGCCTGGGAGACATCCTGGGAGGGGGGAACTGGCTCCAGGGTGAGGAGCAGCTCCTGGCTGGTGACATGGTCCCCTGGTTGGCCTCCTTCTATTCCCCTCCTTGTCCGCAACCCTGCTGTTGTGGAGGTGGATGCTGGGCATGTCTTGCCTGGACTCTATGATGACAGGGGCAGGTGAGTGGCCTCCCTCCTAGGATGGCAACCAGCTGCTCAAAATAGCAGCACGTGTACAGTGCCACCCCAGAGTGTTCGCTCTGCTCCCTGGCCCTGTGGTAGGCCTGCCAGAATTCCCTGACCTTCATGTGGACCTGGTCAAGGGTCTGGTTGTGGCCTTTGTTGGCTAGGCTGGTGGTAATCCACATTCCTTTTCCTGGTGCAGAGATTCTGGAGGTTGGTCTCCTCCTTCCAGTCCTCGATGAGGTCCAGGATCTCCACACAAGTCCAGGCCAGTGCTCTCCTGTGTTCCTAGCCAGTGACAACCCAGAGAGCAATGAGAGTGCTGGCAGCCATGGCTCCATTGGATGCTGCTGTGTGTCATGGGACTGGCAAACTGGCCACGTGCCACAAGCCCTTCTCATGGATCCTGGAGTTTAAGCTCCACTGGCAAAGGGGAGCAATGGAGATGGCAGGTGTGGCTTGAGCAGTCAGAAGTGCAGCTATGAGAGGCCTGCGGTGGCCAATTATTTTGAATTAACAGCACAGGATTATCCACACTAATGCTATTTTGAAATAAAGCAGGAGTACAGATTTTAAAAGAGCTAGCCCATTATTTCAAAAATAATGGGTGTGGTAGTGTGGATGCTCTGCTTATTATTTCAAAATAAGTTGCTAGTTCAGACCAGGGCATAGGATACCGTTTCCCCTCTACACATTATTACTTGATAGCACAGATTTAGAATCGCTAGTAAGTATTAGACTGTTGCATTAGTATTATAGTATAGAAGATTATATCCAGGGATTATTTTCAGCCAGAAGTGCTTTGATAAATATTTTCAAACCTGTGTCTCATGCAGGGCAAAAGCTCTGAGCCCTGGTACCTCATGTCAAGGTGGTTAAGCACTGGAATAAATTGCCCAGGGAGGTTGTGGCATCTCCATCCCTGGAGATATTTAAGAGTAGGTTAGATAAATGTCTATCAGGGATGGTCTAGACAGTACTGGATCCTGCCATGGGGCTATGGGACTGGACTCAATGACCTCTCGGGGTCACTTCCAGTCGTAGGATTCTATGATCCCATGATTCTATGTGGGGCTGAAGCCTTGAGCCCCTGAGTTCCAGGAAATACTCAGTGCGAATTGAAGCTCTGGTTATATCAAGTTCTTTTGGATCATTTTGCATGGAAATTTTTCCCTGGAATTCAATGGCAGCATAATCTGACCCGATACGGAATAGTGCTGCCTGACGAATTACAGATATGAATGTGAAGAAATACTAAAATACATATGAAATCCTTTGTATAAAGAAACATAGATGGCTTTATTTTTTGAAAGAACCATTGAAAGCATGGGCCGAGTCTTGTCTCTCATATGAAGTTATTTAATTAGGAACATTACCACATTCATAGGATATTTTCTGTAAAATGTTACAAGGTTAGAAATGTGTTTTGCTTTCAATTCTCCATATAATGGAAAAGTTTCATTTGGGCTAGTTAGACCTATGGAAACAAAAAACATTATTTCCATATCTATCATGTTCTGAGATGTTATGGTTATTGGTATATTAACAGAATAGTTTCTATATTCAAATGTTCAGATCAGTGACTGAATAACATCTGCATGATGTAATTTATAAAAATATTAAAATAATTGAAATGTTTTAATAAGTATTGTAAGAAGGCAACCCAATGTAGAAACAATCCACAGAATCAAAAATATTATCTTTCTTTGAAAAAAAACTTCGTAATGAAATATAAAGATGAATAATGAATTAATGTATGCATAACAAAATTATAGGACGTATATGAGAGAGACTTTGGCCTCTCTAGAGATGACATAATAGCTCTTACTCTACTTCCTCTTGCCCTCTTGCATTGGGGTCTTTCAGTTTGTCATTCAGAGAACAAGTATTTGTGGTTCAAAGTAAATCCATAAGATCTTTCTGATTATCAGTAAACAAACTGATCAAACTGATTATTCTGTCATACTCCTGAGGGATGCCCATTTTGTGAGTGAGGAACATATCTTCACATTGAGAAATGTTACTATGTAGCTTGTACCAGAAAGTTTTGTCTAGCAGTAATACTTTGATCAGTTTGTACCATTTAATAATCCAAACACTTTTGCCCCATTATTTCATAGACAACTTAATCAGCTGGACTGTGATTTCCAGCTAGGCAGCCAGATGATACTCCCCTTGCTCTTTCAGGCCTCAGTGCTAAGAATTTGCTGTTCTAATTGAATATTTTAATTGATAACCAAAACAGTTGTGCATAATTTTTTAAGTTATATATTAAGCTGCAAATGCGAGCTGTGAACCTCAAGAAAAAGCTGTATAATTTTCACTTGCAAATTTTTAAATTCATGAAGTAACGTTGTGATTTTAGGGGGTGATATGATCTGCTGGGTGTTTTCCTATTCACTTTGCCTTTTCATACCTTTCCACTGTTCCTAGATAAAAGCTGCATTTTTATCTCTGGTATATTTACCTCTAGCAAAACTTTAACTTCTAATACTAAAATTACAAAGCAGAAGATCACATTTCTCTGAGAAATTATTTCTATTCATTTTCAGATACAATCCTGTGGGAAAAGAGCAACATGCTTTAAATATAGTAGTTCATATTAGATTTTGATAGGATGACAGGCAAACCGCTTTTCTTCCCAGAATTATCCTCTCTATCATGTTATAAGTTATAGGGACTGAAAATTAGGCAGGCTTATTTTAAAAGTTATCCATGAAAATGGTACCATTATGATATTTTCTTCTGTTAGTTTTCCTCCTAGATTTGGAGATTTCATAGGTAAAAATATGACTGGAAAATCATTAACTTACTACAAAAAAATCCTATTTCAATGCCAAGGTGGGTAAGATAATATATTTTATTGGACCTTCTTTTGGTGAGAGAGAAATGTTTTGAGCTCACAATGAGCTCTTCTTCAGGTCTGGGAAAGTCTCTTTAATATCCTGAGACTGACACAGCTACTACTATACTGCCTACAACTACTGCTCTTATAATACATGTTTTCATATCTAATTAGTGAAAATTAATTTGGAAAACATGATGGGGGAAGATAATACAGTATGAAAACAGATAACACTCTAAAACAGAGGGAGCATTGAGCCAGGAGCTATAGGTCCATATGAGGACATGAGGGAGGGTAATGCAGGTGTACAAATGGAAACAAGGGCAAATGTGCCTGACTGACAGGGAGAGGTTAGGGGTCAGTCAGAGTCTGCATGCAGGAATTTTCCCAACTCCCTAACAATTCCTCTTCCACCAAAAAAATACTTCTCTCATCCCCACTCAACAAACCTCCAGATTTTCTTCAGGCTTCTTTCTCTCTCTCTCTCTCTCTCTCTCTCTCTCTCTCTCTCTCTCTCTCAAGCCTTTTCACTGATTGAGAGAGAGAGGGGTGTGGGAAATATATTTCTGTATTGTAATTTAAACGAATTGTTCGGGTTGCTGCATTAATTTGCCTAGTAAGGAATCTCTTTGTCAAAGGAATATTTCCTGATTCTTTATTGGAGAAGGGAGTCTATATTATTGCATATATACTTGCTGACAAGTATTTTTAAATAAATTACCAAAACAATTGAAACTAATATGATTATTATATTATGTTGGCAAATAAAATATGCCAAATTTTAATTTATTGTGTAGTGAATTTTTAATTTTTGGTGCAGAATTCTCCTTGGAGTTACTGCATATGAACAGGGTACATCTACATAGCAGTGCTATTTTGGGAAAATGGCATGATCCCGAAATAGGGTTCTGCATGTCTTAACGGTATGCCCTTTTAAAAAAAATACATTTGAAATAATGGACTGCTTGTTCCGGCTTCCAGTAAGCCTTATTGCATGAGGATTAAAGAAGACACTAGAATAGCAATTTATTTAGAAATAAGCTATGTAATTTCCATAGTTCAAATTGCATAGCTTATTTCGAGGAACGGCCTACTCTGTAGACATCCCCTTATATAGTGTGTTTTGATCTAGTCCTCTTTCAAAATGGGGTAGATCAGAGCACATTAAGGAACTCTTAGTGTGCTTCAGAAGGGTTCACATGGGTAGTTAATCTGCAGAATAGTATGAATAAACAGAATAGCATGGGATAGCCTTCGACCTCAGTGTGCTATGAACTAAAACTTCAGGTACACAAACTCTTAGTCCCTTTGTGCTTCTGGAAATGTTGTAAGAGACTGTAGAGTCACTGAGATACTATGGTAATTGGGACCATAAAAGTCCCTAACTTTGGTAAGTGAATAGACAAGGGATCCATCTCTCTTTGGCTATGTCTCCACAGCTGCTGGGAGTGAGCCTCCCAACAGGTTCATGCTAGCCTGAGCTGAGCTAATGCATTAAATAGCACTGTTGATGGTGTGGCTCTGTTAGAGATTTGTACTAGCCATCCAACCTCAGACGCAGGGGCTCAGGTGGTCTTGAAAGCTGTAGCCATAGTGTCCACACTGATAGTTTTAGCGTGCCCCATTACCATGAGTCTGTTTACCTCTGATGGGAGTCTTGTGCCAGGCTGCTGTAGTAAAACTGACTTCAATCGGCCTGTGATATTGTCCTTCATTGAAGTGTAGCCTAATAATTAAACTATAACTCTTCCTCTACCATGACTCAAACATGTCAAGGGCCAAAGTTAATTTAGATATTCTTGTTATTCTCCTTGGGCAGTTATATAGCATACAAAGTACACTACATTAAAAGGTTACTACAGGTTCTCTTCTACCTGATATAAATGTATGTTCTAATGCACTGAACAGGCTCATTAGGAATTAAACATTCCTTTACAATCATTTCAAACTCAAATTATGCTGACAACTGAATTTTTTTTAGCTCTTCTACTAATAGTTGTGTTAGACATTGAAGAGCTATGCTCCAAGTCTTGACACTTTGTTCTGACTTATGCTCAATAGCAAAGCATGGCTCTAGGGAATAGTTCTGAACCAAAGTACCAGCTTGTGACAGGTGAACTCCAGTTCCCCACGGTTTTAACTATAAGACGAGTATTTTTTCCTCCCCTTTCACTGTTTAATAGTCTACAGACTTCTTAGGGCTTTAGTACAGTAATAGCAAAGGTGTGACAACCTTACATCAAGCACATTTTTGACACATTACTAATATGAATTAGCTGGCAAAATTATTACCAAAAGAATGTTGTGCAATGGCACCAAGTGAGAAGCCAGTGAATAGCAAGAGGTGAAAATGAGTAAGTAAAAGCAGATTTCTGTGGCCATCTCTGATAATCCAATATACCCTATTTCAAGTGAAAGCTAAAAGCACCAACCAAGGGGAAATGATTTTCAGTGTCAGTTAAGTTAAACCATGTCAGCAGCATTTCCTTCTGTGCATATCGTCTCACATGCAAGAAAGGATGGATTGAATTCATATCTGAAACAAGACAAGATTTTCCATCTGACCTCATTATGTGTTCCTCTGGAGTGCATCTGTGGTTTTCTGCCTGAACTAAAATGCAAGTGGAAAAAAGTGAATATAAAGCAGCTCTGCACCGTTGTTACCAAATCATGTTAATAAGATGGAGGTATTTATTGTTTTGCCACAGTAGTATCTTAATTCTAAAAGTCATTAATGCACACTGCATCCCTTTGTTAAAGCAATTTTTGTAAGTGAAGGCGTGAACTAATGAGGGGCTTTATGTGTTCCAGCACGGCTGGCAGCAAAGATGAAGTAGCATTACAGTATATCAGAGAGATTTATACTGAGAATTCTTAATAGAAAGATTTTTTGGAAACTCGACCATCATCTCCTTATTAATAATTAAAATTACAAATTATCATTGTTACAGTACAGGCAGTTTTGCTTTCTGTCAGCCTCCACAGTATATTCAACGGTACATTTTCTTTGTTAGGATTTGCAAAATTTTCATCACTCAGTAATATTTACCCTTTGTGTTTATACATTTCAGAGGTTGAAAACAATAGTAAATACAGTTTGCAATAGCAAGAGAAATTTTGTGAGGCTTCATCAGATTATAACTTTGGAAAATGGTGATATCAAGGAATTGAAGAATCATCTTTGACTGTGGCACAAAATAAATTTTTTTACACTCACTCTTGTGTTATGTCAGTGTTCTAACATTTTTCCTTCCCAAAACATAAACAAGATGAAAAAACAATGCAAAACCAAACTGTGTGGGGACATGTGTGTGTATATTCAGATATGTATAAATAAATGAATAAACATACATTTAAATAATTAAAAACTATATAATTTCAGTGGCCATGGAAGTGCTGGACCATAGCAATTAACAGTTTAACCAGATCAGACAGGAATTATCAAAGGGTAATTAACCAATAATCATTATATTATAAATGTATTTGTTATTTTACTAATCATTTAATTAATATGACTATGTATGTCATTAAAAGAGCATAAGCAACTTAGGAGCCTAATGGCTTTTTAAAAGCACATATAAATTGTACTGTTTATATTGATAGAGTTTATTTTTATAGGGGAAGGAAAATAAGCTATAAAGTATAAGACACCAGTGTACATGTAAAATTATGTCCACACAATGGATTGTATTGTAGAACTATTTCAATTAAAAACACCTGCCACTAACAAAATTACTAACTGAAATATAGTAGTTATATGGATATAAAAACGCTGTGTTCACCAGGTCAAAGTCCCTTTTCAAATGTGATTTACGCCCAGTTTGCATTTGAAATGTAGGTCAAGACAGCTAAGGCACTCAGTGGTTATGCAAAATTCAGCTTTCTGAGCTCCTTAGCTATGCTGATCTAACCCCCAATGTAGATGTGGCTAGATCACTTCCATTGACCTAGTTACTATCACTCAGGGAGGTGGAGTTCCTACAGCAAAGGAAAAACAACTTCCATCGCTGTAGGCTGTGTTTGTAATATGAGACTGTGTTGGCATAACTATGACACTGTAGATATGCTGCTGTAGTCCTCATGTTATAGACATGGCCGTAGGCATGTAGGTCCCTAAGTCCCATTGACTTGCAGTGAAATGTAGGTTCGTAAGTAGCCAAGTTTCTTCTTAAAATCATACCATAGTTATAAAGTTTAATAATTAGCAAAACAATATACTGTGGAATACTGTGTGCTTATAAATTAATATTTAATAACCAAAAGAAGTGAAGAGAACAATTTTAACCTTATAAAAACCGTCCACCTACTCAAAGTTACTTTCCAAGAACATTGGATAGGCTCATCTAAAAATAATTGACTAGATTGTCAGACTGGTTTATGAAATGTTATGCTTCAGGCTGGGAATCAGGGAAAGTCTCCTTGAGGTGGAAATGATCTATCCCAGAGTATAAACACTGCTTTGGAGAAGAAAGGATCCTAATCAGTCTATGTCTACACAGAACATTTACAGCAGAGATGCAGCTGCACCACTTCGAACTCTTGAGTGTAGCTGCTCTAATTCGAAGTGAGGGAGCTCTCCAGTGGGTTTACCTACTCCAGCTCTATAAGCACTGGTAGCTACACCAGCAGAAGAAGCTGTCCCTCCGACATAGTACTGTCTACTAACAGCATAAGTTAGGTAATTTACATCATTTGAGTGAGAAAAGTGTGGTAATGAACTGTCATACTTAAAAAGAAGAGAAGAAAAGAAAGGAAAAACAGATTGAATGTAACTGGGGTCCCTCTCTATCTCTGTCCAGGTATCTCTATCTTTTCCCTTCTGGACACAGCATGTGGCTGGAACTCTCAGAGAGGGCGATCAGAACCAGAACTTCCACTTTGAATATCTAAGACTTATGTTTTGCAGAAAAGAGTGTGCTATTCAGTTTAATTTGAGACATTTAAATTTAACTATGTTAAACAAATCATTTATTTTGCTTGAAATCCACTTTCTCCCTGTTTTATAATCAATTTTATTTTAAACAGTACTTTTGTTCATATTTCAAGGTATTTGTTCCCTAGGAAAGAATCCTGCAACCTTAAAGGAGAGATACTAAGAGGTAAAGTGTTCATGGGACCTAAACTATCCAGAATTGTCCTCTTTCAGTGAGATGTTTTGCCTTCAAGATTGCAGGTGTTAAATCTGCAAAGATCCAACAGAACAAAAGGAGCCATAAGGTACTGGGTGTCTAAGTAAAATAACGTATACAGTTATTTTAATTAAATGATTAATAAATAATGTTAAACATCTTTTAAATATCAAATACATGTATTTTATGTTTTTTATAACACCGAAAGAGAATCTCTTTGTTTTTGGTGTTGTGAGCAAGTTATGGACACAATTTCCAGATTATGAGTTTGGTATCTAAAAACAGGGAGGGCTGCAAATAGGGTGGGTGTCTCGAATCTGCAGGCTAATTATGCAGGGCCGCATTATGACTTTCGTGGGCCCTAGGCACTTTTGCCTTCGTGGGCCCCTTCCTCCATAAAAATAATACTAAAAATTATTTTTGATATAACTTTAAATACTTCAACATTTTATTTTTTTCTGTTTTAGGAAAATTTAATAGATTTTCGTGGCCCCTAAAAGTTTCATTTTTTTCTGATGTGAGAAAAAAATTAAAACATTTTCTTTGACCCTAAAAGTTCATTTTTTTTCTTCTGATTTTAAAAGAAATTAAAACATTTTTGTGGGCCCCTAAAAGTATCATGGACCCTAGGCACTGTGCCTACTGTGCCTAATGGATAAGTTGGCCCTGTAATTCAGAGTTGTTATTTAGAGATGAACTTGACCAGAATACCAAACCTTGGAGATGTTCACTTCCAATTATAAACCATTGGCTCATATTTCTAGGATGAACCCAAATCCCGTGTCTGACATTGTCCCTACCTGAAGTATTGGGAAAATTGGATTTGGGCTTATAATTTGTGAATCTCACCTTAAAGCTGGCAGCCTTCCACCCTCCTCCCCCACCAAAAAAGTTTTTGTTTGTTAGTAGAACCATGTCTGACAAAACTCATTTACAAACAGTTTAGAGTAAGAACAACTATTAATGTGTGATGTCTTCTTACACTGCTATGATATCACACTATGATGAAAATAACTTAATTGAATGTGATTATTAAGCACCCAAGCATTGTTTATTCTGCAATGCTTTGAATACTGTATAATGTTTTGTGCAAAATAATCACTGATATAAAACAGTCTAATTAGCTCAGATTTTTAGCAGGGCCAGGGGCCATGGCTGTACCTAAGGTTCTACCAACATTCTAAAAGCTGTTTCCATCTTCACCCTGAGTTTATAACCCAAATGTGAAAACTGCCCTTTGGCAAACACATGGTAAAAAAAAAGTTGTCATGTCAGAACCAATTTTATTGTGGTTTCTTTTCTTTTCTTTTCTTTTCTTTTCTTTTCTTTTCTTTTCTTTTCTTTTCTTTTCTTTTCTTTTCTTTTCTTTTCTTTTCTTTTCTTTTCGTGCACATCAGTGTGCCTATGTCTTTGAATGGTATATGATTGCATATCTAGTGTATGTGCTTTAATCCCTTCAAAAGGATAGATTGAGAACAGATTGACAGCCTAAATACAAAATTTTCTTGCTTTTGTCTGTTTAAGCTAGATCCTTAATTTCATTGTAGCATAGTGTTTTGTACATAAAGATATTTCAGCTGTTGTCAAAAACCTTTTTTTTTAATTTCTATTAGTACTGAGCAGGTTAAATTAGATGCATTGGAGCAGAATTACTACTCCCCTTGAGCTAGTGTACTACAGCAAAACAATAGTGTGCAGGAAGTCAATGCTTATCGGGAGAAAGTTTACTTTCAGTGTTAAGAAATAATTTAGCCGAATTGGTGGAATGAAAGTAGTAAACACAATCCCCCTCACTGTTGTTTGTCAGGGTGTATTATATCACCCTGGATTGCTTTGTCAATAATCTGCCTGGCCTGCAAGCTAAAAATCTAAGATTGCCAGGATGACTGACAGGCTGGAGATAGCTGATAATTCTAAGGAATTGGAGGTGTAAAATCTTTAAGGACCGTGTCTACAGTATAAATGCCAGGGTATCTCCACATCACTCTGTACTTACAAAGGCAACAGCATTGTTAATGGCAGCCTGTCTGTCCATCAAGTTTGCTAAGGGAGGATTTATCCCTCTTTCACTCCTTATCTTCTGCTGCTGTGTTTATTTCTAAACCAGCTGCAGATTAAATTGCCTCTTGTCTTCAGTCTTACACTGAGTACAATGATATGTTCTATAAAGCCTTAAACCATGGTGTTTTTCAAGCAAACCCTTTTTTAGAATGCTAACTTCTAATTTTGTTTGTCTATGAATATGTGTATCTCCTTTCATTTCCGGCACTCTGCATGCAGCGTCTTCTATTTACTTGACTAATTTTAAGGCTCATATATCTTACTTGTGATGCCAAAGCACTGGAGTACAAAAAGGAAGACATATTAGAACTAATTTAGCTGACAAATATGGGACCATGTTAATGTGCAATTGTACTCTAAAAAGGGACTGTAGAATGATAATATGGAGTTCATGTTTGTTTGTCTCTCGGTGATTTCTATATCAAATATGTTCAGTTTGCAAATAAAACAAATGTGTTTTTCTATCTGTCAGTCTTGAAAATGAATGTGAAAGTCAAGCTGTGTTCTTTCTGGCTTACATGTCATTATCAGTAGAGGAGATGGTGGACTCTGTTGGTTATTCTCTTGTTGATGTACCATGGAGATTTTGGTGTGCTTTTTCAGAACTGCTGTTGGCTCCACAGCAGAAAGAGGAATAAAAAGTACGAGGCATTTATTGTGTCATAGATATAACTCTACTCAGGGAGCAGATTTTTTATGTATAATTAGTGCCATTTTACCAAATCACTTTCTAATACTCTGCTTCTCCAACTTTAGTTATGGGCAAACTAATTTGGACGACATTAACATTTCCCTATGCCTTTGGTCCAAATCTTAAGTGAAATTTAGTTGGAAAAAGTTTGGTTAAATAACTTTACTTACATTTTCTTCAAGGTTGTATCTATCTTCCATTCTTGGCTCTGACTAATTATACATGGTCAGAAAGTTAAAATAAAGTTTGGACACCCTGTATGAACCTTTTTTGAAGAATAATTAATATCAATTTTTAATAAACAGGGCATTAGTATACACAGAAATCCATGCATTATATACATATCTTGGTCTTTTTTACCTAGAATTTCTTTGATTCAGTAGAAAAATTATTTAAAAAACAGTGAATAACACAGGAAAAAAAACCAAAACTAGGAGAGCATTCTTGACACTTAAAATACATTTAAAAGAGACATATTAAATTATTACAAAACATTTTAATATATTTATTGAGTTAACCTATGTTAAATAATCATGAGCTACGTACCACAAGAAAGTAGTTAATTAAACCCCACCTGCGCTGGACATGAGCAGACATCTTTCTGCTGCAGTTTCATCCCATATTTATGTGTGTATTTCCAGAAAGAGAGCAAAGAGAATTTTAAAGTTAACAACAGACATCTATTAGACAGGACACACATTTAGAAGTGGACCTTTTTATACTGAGTTATGAGACTAGAATTTCTTCCTGAGAAAATGGCATTACATTCATTATACAAAGAACAAGACAATCATCTCTTTTATGCTAGTGACAGTAGTAATGGGACCACAGAGTTCCTAACAATAGTGAGTGAAAGCACATTCATCTTTCTGATTCTCAAACATATTTCAAAGATTGCACTTAATCTTAGAGATTTGTAGCGCATGTTTAACTGGAATGAAGACCAGCACTATAGAAAGACCGACACTCTAGTAAGGTATATTTCTGTGGTTTAGCACCATCTCTGATCGTGCAGTTTCTGGAAATATTATCAGGTATGGTATTTCCATTGGTGGTGTATCCAGTGAGCCACATAATTAAACACCACTGACAGAATAAAATCTTTGAATAAAATATTGAACAAAGCTTATTGCATTAAGTTTATCACCACCAATATATAGTAGATGTTGGTGTGTCAAAATTTCTGAAAATATTTGCATATGGCAGGGAACATTGGATTTCCTCTACATTTATTCGGTGACTTTTGTTTAGCAGTGACTCAACTGTAGCTTCATGGGAGTGCATCCCATGACCATCTAGGTACTCATAGAATGGAATAAAATACTGCAGTTTTCTGATCAAACCATTTTCCTCCCTTATTGCCACAACACCATCTTCTGATGCTTTATCATTGTCATAGAGTAATAGATTAGTACAAGAAAGGCCTTTGTAAAACTAGAATACCCCAATTTAGAATACCCCAGATTTATATTCCTAACTCTTAGGGGGTAGCCATGTTAGCATATAAATGTAAAAAGAGCGATCATTCCTGTGGCACCTTAAAGACTACAAATTTATTGGGTGTATATTAGTTAAACTAGACAGTCTCTGTGCCAAAGGATAAAAGGACACAAAGCAGACATCAGGCATGGTAACACACACAAACCTATAGGGGAACTTTATAACCTTCCTGGTAATTCAAAAATGGATTTAAAAATAATCATCCTTCTGCAAAATAATTTTATTACCCGATTATAGAGGGAGACAGATGAATTGGAATTCATTTACAAGTTCATTTACAAGTTCAATATTCAAGTAAATAAAATAAATAAATAAAATAAAGATTTTAACTGGTTAATGCACTAGAAAGGCAATTTCCTCACCTTTGATATTTGCATCTCCATCAAATACTGTTAGTGAGACAAATTCATCCTGACATAATTAGCTTCGTTAACTCTAGTCCTACCATTGACAGGTAACTTCTTTTGCTGTTATATATACCCTGAATTCTGTAATTTCCACTTCAACTCATTTGATGAAGTGGGTTTTACCTATGAAAGCTCATGACCTATCTAGTTTGATTTACACTGATAGCTCAAAAAGGAACTAACTTGCATGTTCCTTAGTCTGAGACATTTTAATTATTGTAGAGCTGATGTTTAACCTCCTATTGAATGAGCTGAGTTATGTAGCAGAGCTGTATTTCTAAAGAGTCAACCTTGATGTCACCTGACTCTCCTAAACAGTATTATTTGTTTGTACATCTTTATGACCTATATAACCCTCCGTCACTATTTTGTATACTTGGCTATTGCTGCTATCCTTTATCTGTCTCTCTAAAGAGGTTACTGCATCGTATTCCATCTGATACTCTTTTCTCCAGAAGATGTATTTGTTACTTCTACTGTGTCCTGGGACCTCCTTCTGATGCTGTGCCAATGCATCTAAGTCACATTCTCAAATTGAAACCCATCTCTCCTTCACATCACATTACATCACCTGTCACTTCTCTCAGCTCGTGGTATGCCACTTTCAAAGAACTACATAAACTACACATGAGAAACATAGAATGAAATTAACATGTGCCTAAGATGCAAAGTTTGGTCCTTGATCAGAATTTCATCATCCTAAGGGGGTGTTTGGACCCTGAGTTCGGATCTGGATTCAAGGTCATATCTGCTGTAAATAATGCAATTTATCTTTTGGCCCACAACAAAGAACATATCTTATATATCCTGTAAAAAGTAAAATAGATATAAGCTATATTGTCATAGTATAAGTCTTTGTTCTGGATAGGGAGTGTACAATTATAAGTTGTGCCTCCTCTAACTTTTGAGAGATGACACTACAGCCTGTGGTCCAGATCACTCCTTCTCATGGATTCACCTGCAGGAGGGGAAAACTGTGCAAAGATCCCCTGGCCACAATCATCCCATTGGTCTCAGGGATTTACTGCCTAATGGAAAAGTTTGCAGAACTGTTGGTAACTCCCTTGATTTCCAGCACTGACTTCAGCCATCTTGGAGCAGAGAACTCCATGGGAAAAGATATTGCAGCATTAACTGTCTTGATGAATTTCCACAGGGCTGGGGATGGAATAATGTGCATTTCATCCTGTTCTTATCTTACTTAGTTCCCCTCCAGCACGCTTGATCCTTGGATGTACCCTGGATGCTGTGGGAGGCCTCCACAGGGTTCTTGGGGAGGGGAGTTGATGTCTTTGAGGCAAGATATGCATAGAGTATTGTCTGCATGAAGGGACCTGTGGGGAACAATTTTGACCTATGTTTTCACTTAAGTAAAATTTAATAGATTACATTGTTCAAGAAAAACAGCAAAAAAGGCAACTTTGTGCTTTGTATAGAAAAAAAGATGATGGTCATTTAGATAAAATTTCTATAGGACTGCTTTATGTGAAATAAATTCCACCAGCTGAGTAAGTCTTTTGTGAGACATTTGAAATCCAAGAGAGAGCGCAAAAACCATCAGTCTAAGGAAGGGTAGCTGCAGATGAGGGCATTTATATGTAGCTGAGATCCAGATACAAGATGGATTTGAAGTGACACTTCTTTGAGCAGGCAAGCTATTAACAAGATTGTTCTTTGTCGAGGACATTCAATAACCAGATTGTCTATAACAAGATTATCTTGTGTGAGAGAGAGAGTCTACATTTGTGCCATGATGAAGCAGTCTGGAATGGTAATAAACTATAGAGGCAAGATTGTGAACAAGTTGGTGTGGGAGGTTGAATAGAAGTATATTCTGGCCCACTTATAAAAGTGTGCCACTTTTTTATTTGTTGGTTTCCTATAGTATTTATTACTCAGGCTTGTATAAAACTAATCTTATGGCTCCTTCCCTCTCTCTCATTCTTGTGTGTGTGTGTGTGTGTGTGTGTGTGTGTGTGTAGGTATATATTAAATATACATACTCTGTAATAATTATATGTACTTGTGTAACCCATTCTGTAGTGAACTGAGATTTGCTTCTAAGATGTAGTCTACATCAGGAAATGTTTGCTGGTATAGCTATGCATGGATATAGGTACTGATAAATCCTTATAGCATAGGCACAGTTTAAGCTGGCAAAAATGTGCTTTTTCTGGTTCCCCAAAGTAAATAAGCTGAACCACAAAAGCATTTGAGTTGCACATTAGGGCTTTTGCTGATATAAATTCATTGTAAAAAACTCAGACACTTAACTGACGTTATTATGCTAGCAAAAATTTCTAGTGGAGAGCTGGACAGTCTCATATTCATTCTGGGTATGTCTACACTACCACCCTAGTTCAAACTAGGGTGGTTAATGTAGTCATACGAACTTGCAAATGAAGCCTGGGATTTGAATTTCCCGGGCTTCATTTGCATGTTGCTGGGCAACACCATTTTTAAATGTACGCTAGTGCGGACTCCGTGCCCGTGGCTACATGCGGCATGAACTAGATAGTTCGGACTAGGCTTCCTATTCCAAACTATCTGTACACCTCGTTCCACGAGGAGTAACGGTAGTTCGGAATAGGAAGCCTAATCCGAACTACCTAGTTCATGCCGCGTGTAGCCTTGGGGCATGGAGTCCGAACTAGCGGACATTTAAAAATGGCGGCGCCTGGCAACATGCAAATGAAGCCAGGGAAATTCAAATCCCGGGCTTCATTTGCAACTCCGGTTGACTACATTACCACCCTAATTCGAACTAGGGTGGTAGTGTAGACATATCCTCTCTCTCTCTGTGGGTGGGTGGGTGTGTCTAGACTACAGGGTTTTGTCGACAAAAGTGGGCTTTTGTCGACAAAACTATACCTGCGTCTACACTGCTGCTGAGTTCTGTCGACATAACGTTGACAGAACTCAGCAGGTTTGTCGACGTCTGTAAACCTCATTCTATGAAGAATAACGCCTTTTGTTGACAGAGTTCTGTCGACAGAAGTCGTTATTGCGTCTATACTGTCCTTTGCGTCTACACTCTCATGTCGACAAAGTGGCTTGCTTTGTTGACAAAACTGGATGTAGTGTAGATGCTCTTTGTCAACAGAAGCTTTGTTGACAGTGTCTGTTGACAAAGCCTCTGTCGACAAAAGACTGTAGTCTAGACGTACCCTGTGTGTGTAGTGGAGGAACAGGCAAGCTAAAGTTAGAAAAGACTGTGCTTTCCTTTACTTCTGTAAGAATGCAGGATTTATTGTATCACAACAGTGACTAGTACTTGAAGATTTTAGAGGAAGGTGCAAACTCTAATATTACACCTAATAATGAACACCTATTTAGCTCTTTTTATCTTCCAAACACTTTAAAGGCATTAGTTATTAATCTCAAATATGCCCAGAAAGGTAGGCTGATAAGTACATATTATTATTTCAATATAATAAATAGGTGAACTAAGATAAAAGGCTTTCATTGACTGGTCCACATGTTAGAGAGAGTCAGCATTAGAACCAGGAATGGGATTTGAGTTTTTATTCCCTTTCACATGGTATGAAATTTTTTCCTCATAGCAACTGTTGATCAATTTATGTGGTAAGAATATGAAGATTGAAAGCCCTTATAATTTTATTCTGTTAATTGTTATCTAAGACCTAACCCTTTTTTGAATTTTACTGAGTTACTGTATCTCCCTTAATAATATTGTGTAGAAATTAATCCTACAAATTAATTACACTTTCCTAGGCCAGCATTAGAGCCATTAGAAATTAATATTTTTGTTATCTGAATTCCAATTTTCCACTTTCTGAAATTCTTTTATTTTCACAAAAATCCAAGAGAGAACAAAAAAAGTCTACCCCTTTTCCCCAAAAAATAATTGTCTTTGTTTACTTTTGCCTGACAACAGGATTTTCTGTTTGTACAATTCCAGTCAGTACCTGGCCAAAGATGAAGCACCATTGTTAAAACCAAAAATATGGTTGCTGAAGAGAATTGAGAATGGGATTGATTTAGACACATCTAGATAATGAGTATGACTTTAGCCTGTTGCAGCGGTCGGCAAATATCGGCCTGTGGGTTGGATCTGCTCTGCCAGGGTTAACCCCCCACAGTGCCATGTTTACCTGCACCTTCCCAGATACAGAGCATAACAGCTCCAGTTGGCCACGGATCCCTGTTCCTGGTGGGAGTTGAGATCACCTGTACCTGTGGAGGTACCGGTAAATACAGCAGCAGTGGCCCACCATACCTAACTTTGATGAACCACTGACATTTTATTCCCCACTCCTGGTGTATTGGCTCTACTGTTTGGATTCTGTGGTTGCTAATTTAGGGCCCAGTTCCATCAGGACATTATACAAAGGTGAGCTGATGAGAGAGGGAGTAGGGTGACTCCTTCATCTAATATGATTATAAAAGGCTTGAGGAGTATTGAAATTCTTGTACCCAGAGATGTACAGAGACTTCAACCTCAACTCCCTTTATGGCATACTGCAACACAGAGAGGGAAGCACGGGAAAGAATAGATAGAGCATGCTAGCCTTAGGAAAAGTGAAATGCTGTACCAATTGAGGAGTTCCCATGTGTGTTTTGGGAACACCTTTCAGTGCACTTCCCTCCCAGGAAAGCTCAGGCCCACAATTCTCCCAACAAACAGCTGTGCCTGAATAGCCCATTCAAGTCCTTTGGGATTTGTTTAAGTGGCTTGGGGGAGGATAACACAACAGAAGAAATGGTCTGTGGGACTGTGATACCTCAGGATGGGAAAGCTGCATTGCCCTGCCAAGAGGAAATGTTCTGTCATATTTTGGTTTTATCACTACATGTGCGTGGGTGGATGGAAGCAGTTCAACAATTTTGTGGCTGTCATAGCTCCTATTTTAAGTTTTTTTTTTTTTTTTTTTTAAACATTGACATTATGTTCAGGAGCCAGGAGAGGGAGACACTGAAGAGGAAGAAGCTGATTACATTGATATTTTCAGCGTGCTTTTGTTTTACTCAGTTCAGCTGCTGTCAGGTTGTATTGCTGGGGTCAGCTGCACAGTTTTCAGCTGTAAGTCAAGACTCTTTGTGTTTAGTTGTAAATTTATAACAAATGGGAGCCAGGTGTTCAGGTTTTGATTTGGCTACTTGCATTTATTTTTCTTTAGTTGTGTGATAGTGACACTGGCTTTGCTGCAGAGCCTCTGTTACATAATAGATCTTCATTTGTTTTCTTCCTCAGGCATTAATAGTCTGAAGAAATACAGGAAATACATAAATAGCCACTGCATTTAAGACAGAGGAGTCTGTTTAGAGTTTGAATTTACATTGGTCTCAGGATCCTTTACTCGCTCTTCAATCCTTTACTCTCTCTTCAAGAATCCACTCAAATTTTTCTCCCTTTTCCATGAACATCCTTCTGATACCACTATCTTTATGACTTCATAACTGATTTTAAAGTGTTCTACTGGTCCAGAAAGTCACTTAAAACATTGCCTATAGGCCAACTATGTCAGACACTCAATGTTCTCTCAGGTCACATGGGAAGAGAAATTTCTGAACTCCCAGATAATGTAATGAATCCCTAAAGTTACGATTCTCAAAGAGCATCCATATACAGTACATGTTTATGTGATTCTAGTACCCTGATAGTCACAGAAAAACAGTGCGCTGCAACTGCTGTACTGTGCTTTGAAGATATTGTCCTATGTCCCTTCCAGTCCTAGTATTCTATGATTCTATGTCTCATGTGTAGTGCAGCTGAGACTGCCCATTCAAAGAGCATGTGCCCCTTTCTGTTTAACCAAGACAGCAAAACCCTGGCTACTGTAGATGGCAATTAAGATTACACTCTAGCTTCTCCATACTTTGCCTTTTCCTGGTTTTGCTTGTACCACTGCTTTTGCGCAAACTGCATTCAGGGGACAACAGACAGCAATTGTTTAATCCTTTGCGGGAGGAAGATTGCAGGCTTCTTGCCTGGCTGTCCTGCTTTTGCACACACATAGGAACAAGGACAATCTGGTCTCATGTTCAGGACAGGGAGCAGAAGAAGGAGCACTCCCTTGATCCATTCACCTCTGTTTTCCTGTGTTGAAATAATACAGGCTGAACCTCTCTATTCTGGGACTCTGTGGTCCAGGAACATCCGTGGTCTGAAAGGACTACAGATATTGCTTGACGAGAGAGCCCTGGCCACAGAGGTTGAGAGCAACTGGAGTGGAGCCAGTCTGGTCAGCAACAGCCTGCAGGACCAACAACCTGGGTATAAAGAGCTCTGGGAGAGATTGCCATCCTGTGAGGGACAGGGATAGGAAGCCCCAAGAGTGGCTGCTACCTTCAGAAGGGTCAGGCGACTGGGGGCTGGGGAACCCCAGGAGCAGCTGCAACTCAGTGTGGGGCTGGGGAATCATGGAAGCAGAGCCCCACAAACAGGCTGTGGGCAGCAGAACTGGGAAGGTGGGCTGGAGGAGTTCAGGTCTCTGGGTTCTCCTGAGGCAGCAGTCAGGAGGGGAGCCCTGGGAGACCCTGGATGTCTGATCTCCGCAGGTCCAGCAAATTCCCTTGTTGGGGACCACTCAGGTCCCAAGGGTGCCAGACAAGGAAGATTCAACCTGTATTTTAGGACATGAGTGAAAATGATACCATTCTAATCTGACCACATTACAAACCATTAGTCACTTGTCTGCACAAAAGGAAAGGTCTAGGACTGGAGTGTAACAAGGGTGTTACAGATGAAGATTTAGTTGTGCTGGCAGTGCTGTGTGGAAAATCTTGCACAATGCCTGCCTAAGCTCTGTGTGGCTCATGCTAATGTTATTAGTTTTCCACATTCATGAGCATTAAATTCATTTATGAATATTTAAAATAAAAATAAAAATGTTGGCAGTTAAGTCGAAGCAAATTATTTGTCATCTATACCATTTGTAATTAATCAAAGACAAGAATGGGGGAGGCAGAAATAAAATAGCAGCAGACAATGTTGCTGGTAGCTTTTTTTTCTGCTTTGTTTTTCTTCCTGAAGCTAAATTCAGTATTTGCTGAATCTCCCCTTTCTATGCTCTCCCATCTAACAACTTTTCTCCTTCCCTTTCCCTGTGCTCTAGATCTTTGGTATAGTTCAATAGCAGGTAGTATTTCCTAGGACTAAAGGTGATTTAATTCCACAATTTGTCTTCAAAAGTATTCCAAATCACAACATTAAAAAAAGAGTTAGGAGATGGCATTGCTTGGATTTTAGATTTGGTTTTTGAAAGGTCTGGATTAGCTGCTCACATTTTGTTTTCATGAGAATCTCCTCCCTGTCCTCCCACCCAACACAGAATGTCAAATCCTGGCCCTACCACACAGCTCAGGTAATAAAGCGTTGATATCTGTGCTAGAGCAGGGAAAGAGAGGAACTCTTCTGTACAGGGCTAAGAGGGATAATAAAATCATATCACCCTTGTCGCTGGATCTTCAAGGCACACTGGCTTCCTGATTCCTTTCACCTCCTTTACAGCAAGCATGGGGAGGAACGGCCAATGGAGCCACAAAAGTTTTTATTTCAATAGAGAATTAACATGCTATTACTCTTGACTGACTGTTAAATCATCCTTGGCTTGGGCACCCCAGTAAGTAATGTCCTGGTTGTGACAGAAAGAGAAACAGCCACCTTACTTGGAGGTATAGGGCAAACCATCAGATAACCAACAGTGAAGCAAGCTAACTTGAGATGTCTCCAATGAGAACACTGGCAAAGTTCCCACTGCTGATCCTCCAGTTCCCTCAGACAACCTCCCAGTGTACTCCAGTCCATGTACAACCTTGACTTCTCCCTGTTGTCTGTCATCTGTCCAGAAGTCACCCAACTTCATGTGATACTGTTGGTTGTCCCAGACCATATCCATTACCATGCTCTCCCATTACCCTTCCAGACAAATCTTACCTGCCTTAGTGCAGCAAGCCTTCAGGGAGCCTACTTTCACACATGAAGATACTGTAGATCTTTGTACAGTTTCAAAATAACTCTTTAATGTAGACTTGCCCAAAGAGGATCAAAAGCCAAAACAAACTCCCATTATTTCACAATAACAAGGTGACCATCCATACAGCAAGCCCGTTATTTTGAAATTATGTCAAAATAATGGGCTTGTTATTTTGAAATAATAACCTCTCATTCTATGAGAAATAGAGACTATTCAAAATTGCTATTTCAAAATAGGGTTAGTGTGGATGCTCAACTGCTGCTATTTCAGAATAACTACTCCCCAGAGCCATTCAAAGTAATTATTCCTCAGTGCTTCCTGGGGCTCTAAGTTGAGGTTGTGCATCCACATTAAGGGAACCTGCCTCGGACTAATTTTGAGGATTCCCTTTAGTGTGGACATACTATTTTGAAATATGTTGGGAGTTATGACAACATGAGGCTATAGGAAAAAAAGGACTGGATTTTGGGCCCATACATTAGAAACCATGGTTCATGGTTAGATTTAAATCAGATTGTTCATTAGCAATACTGTCTATACAGCTATTTCAGCTGTGTGGATGTGCTGGAACAATTTTAATAGGGGGGTGCTGAGAGACAGTGAACTAAACTGTAAACCTGTATATAATGGAAACCACTTCAAGCCAGGAGTGTTATGGCATGCCTACTTCCAGCACCCATGCAACTGTCTGTAAGTGAAACTTTAAAAATGGTGCCAGGTTAAATCTCTACTTAACCCTTTCCCTTTTTCTTTTTTTCCCTTTTCCCCTTTCCTTTCTGCTATAGATGCTGTATGGACTAAGACTATAAAAGAGATAATTTAAGGGCAAATCCTCACCTGAAAAGTCAAAATCATAAGGTTTCTCCTTACAGAAGGCACCCTGGGGAACATAATATAGGGAATCATGGGCAATTTACTACTAGATGTGATATGTATCTCTCTGATATAAAAAAATCAATGGTTTCCCTTAAAAAAACCTCTCCCTGGGGACCAAAGAGTAGAAGGTCAGAACAGCTTACTGGTTTGCATGCCTGTCTGTTTGTTCTCTGATGGCAAACAGCACTATAAGTAATGACTATTCATTCACTGGAAGAAAGCAGCAAGTAGCCGTCTGTACTCTGCATTATCCACCACTGTGATATCATTATCTAGAGATTCTTTTTCTGAAGAAGAATGAAGGATTTAAGGAATGAAATTGCACTCCCTTACCTCCCACACCTTTTCCCTCCTGCATACTCAGACATACGGGCAAACACATACGATGTATTATCTCATACATAGCTGGAATCTGCACAATATTATTTTCTTAGGGTTGGTCAAGGTAATGAAATATTTGACCAGTCTGGTTGCTCACATATACCAAATACACAAATATGTGGAAATGTCAGGTGCTAGATTCATTCTATTTCAGGAAAGATAGCACAATGTCAACCTTCCCTGGTGATTGTGCCGTTAGTGATCATATTTTCTGATGTACTAAGAGCCAGTTTACATGAGTATTCATCTTCTCTGTTTTATAAAAGAGCAGGACAAGAAGTGAGCATTTTCTCTCATTGTATTTCTCCTTCAAACATTCCAACACGTAGATTTTATCTTTGCATGATAATAAGGATCTCAACGTACAATTGGTAATTTATACATTCTACTGTACTACAGCCATTCCCCGACTTACGACCATCTTGACTTACGACCATCCACACTTACTATCAACCTCGCAGCAGCACATGTCTTGTTTTTGCGTGTCTGCGGTCGGGCAGCATATTTACATTTCATTCTCTCACAGTGTTTTCGGTGTTTTCTTGTGGCCATCATGTCAAGTAAAAGAAAAAGGGATAGTGATAAGGATGGTGAGAAAAGAAAGAGAAAAACTATTGATTTGGAACAGAAAATAGCAATAGAGAGACAATACGAAGGGGGTGAAACAGTGTCCTTCAGGTCGCGTAATTTAGGGCTATCGAAATCCACTGTCAGCACCATTATAAAGGATAGCAATCGCATTCGTGAAGCAGTGAAAGGATCTCCTATGAAATAAAAAATTCTAAGAAAGCAAAGAGCAGGTCTCATCCTGGAAATGGAAAAACTCTTAGTGCTTTGGATGGAAGATCAAATTGAAAAATGCACGCCTCTAAGGCTCATAGTCTTTTTGAAGACTTAAAGAAAAAGGAGGGGTATGATTATGATCAAACTTTCACTGCCAGTCACAGTTGGTTCAACCGTTTCAAGATGCATTCAAACCTTCATAATGTTGAATTAAGTGGGGAGGCAGCCAGTGCTGATTCGAAAGCCACAGAAACTTTCATAGAAGATAAGCTGATAAAAGAGGGAAATTATTTTCCAGAACAGATCTTTAATGTTGATGAGACAGGTCTCTTTTGGAAGAAAATGCCTGAACGTACCTACGTATGTAACGAAGCAAAAACTATGCCTGGTTATAAAGCTTTCAAAGATCGTCTAACAGTCTTGTTAGGAGCCAATGTTTCTGGGTATAAATTGAAACCCCCCTTGATTTATCGCTCTGAAAACCCTAGAGCCTTCAAGAATATCAGCAAGGCTACTTTACCAGTCCATTATCATGCTAATAAGAAAGCCTGGATGATGCTTGCACTTGTTGAAGATTGGTTCATGAACTGCTTCATTCCTGAAGTCAAGTCATATTTTCTGGAGAAAGGCATTCCTTTCTAAATTTTGCTTATTTGGGGTAATGCTCCAGGTCAGCCTCAATACGTAAATGACTTACATTCCGATGTGAAAGTGGTGTTTCTGCATCCCAAAACCACATCTGTTCTCCAACCCATGGACCAGGGGGCCATAGCTGCTTTCAAAGCATATTATCTTCTCAACACATTTGCAAAGGCAGTAGCTGCCACAGAATGCGAAAACGGCAAAACATTACGTGAATTTTGGAAGGACTACAACATTCTGCATTGCATAAGGAACATTGCTGCAGGGTGGGAAGAAGTCACTCCACACTGTATGAATGGCATATGGAAGAAAATCCTAAAAAGATTTATGAATTGTTTCAAAGGCTTTGAAAAAGAAAAGGCACTGGAAGACATTTCTAATAACATTGTACAGCTGGCAAAAGAAGTGAATCTGGAAATGGATAATGAAGACATACACCAACTGGTTGAGGATGTTGGGGAGGAGCTGAGCAATGAAGATTCAATGCAGCTCAAGGCGGAGAGGGTAGCAGAGGAAGAGAGACAAACAACCCAAGAAGAAGAAGCCCCCAAAAACTTTGTGATGAAAGAAATGTCAAAATAAATGAAGGAATGCAAATTTTTGAAAAAATGTACCCTAATGTTACGAGATTCTCAAAGGTGGATCATTTAATTCAGGACATCCTGGCTTACTATAAGGAAATTTATAACGAGAAGAAAAAACAAATTGTCCAGTCCAAAATGGATATTTTTTTAAAGAAAGCCTCCCCCCCGCCCAGCAGTGCTGCCTCCCATACTGAGCCAATGCCTTCTACAAGCAAAGGAACTGCTGAAGTAGAAGATGAATCTGTTGATTATGATGTTGATATTGTAGTTTTTTACTCCTCTGATTCCTCATCCAATTAATTCAATTCACATTACTGTATTTAAATTACTGCATTGTATTTTGTATTTCATGTTCATGTTTGTTAAATACAGTTTGCTGTTGCTGCAGTAGTGTTGTTTTGTTGTGTGTTTCTATTTTTCGTTGTTGATTGCTGTGTTGTTGGTGCTTGGTTACGCTTTGAGTGCTTCATATGGGGTATTTCCAACTTATGAACAAATTGAGTTATGACCAGCTATTCAGAACGTAACCCATTTGTAAGTCGGGGACCGGCTGTATTTGAATCCAGGATTAGTCAGTTCTTTCCACATAATATTTGAGAAAAAGGTCTCTCCCTATTACCAGCAGTTTTTGGCTGCATTTGTTTAACATACATAAGTGAAAAAGTATTCCTTTGAAAACTAACTTTGAAACTCTAGAATTTGTCAGTAGGTGTTTCCAGGGTTGTGTGAACATGGAGATGGATTTTCACCATATAGTGCAAAATAATTTCCCTGTGCATTCTGAATTGACTTCATATATCTCAAATGTAGCTTTTCTGTGAAAATGTTGGCCAACTGAAAATAATGCATAGTAAAATGTGTGAAAACTCATTTAATTAAATATTTTCATTTCTGAGTTTTGAAAAAGCTCCTGATAGTAGCAGCAGCAGCACTCCCTCAATGCCATCTCACCTAGAGATATGAGTACATGCAGTGAACCAGGAGGTCCTGAATTCAAGTGAGCAGCAGCGGCTGCCATTGCCTTATCTCTACATAATTTGCATTTATGTAACGAACTGATGAGTGTGTGTTACATGTGCTCCTTACTGCCTGATCCCAGCTACAAAGAGCCCTGTTACCATTATGGCTATGTCTAGACTATGCCAAAGATCCAAAAGAGGATATGCAAATTCTGTGGGAATTTGTATATCTTCTTTCAATCTCACTTTCATTTGAAAGTGAAAGTAGTCCGGACACTTTTTTTTTTGTAACCCCCCCTTTTTTGAAAAGCCATGTAAACCTCATTTTTTGAGGAAGAGCTGCTTTTTGAAAAAGGGGGGTGCCAAAAAAAACCCATCCTGACTACTTTCACTTTCGAAAGTGAGATTGGAAGAAGATACGCAAATTCCCGTGGAATTTGCATATCCTCTTTTGGAACTTTGGCATAGTCTAGATGAGCCCTATTATGTTATTTAATGGTATCTTCTTTCCCAGATGGCATTGGCATCCATTTTACAGATACAGAAACTAAGACCTAATTAAGTGGCATGCCCAAAGACACATCACAAATTGTCAGAACCCAGGACTCTTGACCCTGAGATTAAAGCATAATCAATTAGATAATGGTGCCTCTGGGGGAGATTACTTACCTGCCATGTATCTGAATTATTTTTTATCTACCCACTGTATTTGTGGCTGCTGATATCTTAAAATCTGTTTGGTTGGTTGGTTGGTTGTAAATTTCCCCTGTGGTAAAAACAGCATATGGGGGAAATAGAAACTTGGCAATTCTGGATAGAGAGGAATATAGGTGTGGACAGAGGCTCTGCAGTATGCTTTCTTCTTCCCTAAGCTTTTAGGCAGCTCTTGAGAAAACTGGGCAAAATTCTTCAAATATGTTCAGTTAAAAAGTGTAAACTTGCTGACGCAAAAATATTCTGTGGAGTGATGTAGATTTTGCTGTATTGTTTTGGTTTTTTTTAAATTGTTTTTCATGTGCATCAAGTGCTATCTTTCAGGGGAACTTCTAAGATAAGGTACTTTATTCACTATTTAATTCCATATAGAGGTTGATTCAGATGCATAGATGAAATACTTCATTCCAGTAATAGCTGTCTCCCTTGTAACAGTATTAAACATTGTAGGCTGTCGTGGAAAGGTAAAGCAAAGGGCTAAGTGAGGAAAGCTAAATATGTTCTATACAAAGCTAGGAGCCCCTGTGATTAGTGTGCTCAGTAGGAGTTACATGTCTTGAAGGATAAATATGAAATTATTACAACAATGCATATTGTTGAACCAGAAAAATGTCTGGGGATTTAAAGCACCAGAAAAGAGCATACAGAAAAGAACAAACTAAACTAAGAGCAGGAAATTGGTAATACTAGCGATAATTATACTGGAATGAGAAATTGGATGACAGAACAGTGACAGTGTAGATGGTTGTTACAGACAATAAAGGATACATTTTCTTTTCAGTGAAGATATGCAAGCCCCATTAATGTTAATAGGAGATATGCACACAGTGAGAGAAAATACTCCTTAAGGAAGTTGGGTAATTTCAGTGTCTTGCTGTATTTTCATGGTGCAATTAGGAAAAAGTGGATTAGGAAATGTTGTTAGATTGATAAGAGCCCTATAAAATAGTCAGAACTTTGATTATGGTGGAATTGAATGGCTAAGGTTTTGAGGAGAGGGGGAAGGTAGGATGTTATTGAGGAAGCAAGTCCTTTAGAGGGCTGCCTTTTTCCTACCAGCATCAGCTTGCCTGGGCTCAGCTTTAGCCAGCTGCTCTTCATCCAGTTGCTGATTTTTGGCTAGAGCATTAGGTTGATAAATGCTGTATCCTGTAAAGCATAAAGGAGAATATTTGCATATCCTTTTATGTTCCTCCGAGTATTCAAAATATAATGTAAAATAATGACAGTATCATGTCAATCAACTCACTGAGTGTCAGTAAAGCTGCAGAGTGATTGCCTTTCTTTGTCACAAGAAGAACTCTTGACATTATGATTCAGGCAGTTCACTATTTTGGATGAATGTTTGGGTTTTTTTCTGTACCCCAACAGTTATGAATTGAAGGAGCCTCATGAGACTAACTGAATACAACATTTAGACACTGACTTCCATAATGGCCATGCAGAACAACTGGGAACAAACTGGGATTAGTGCCTGAGCTCCAAAAGATAATCCATTTATTGAACAAATTCCTTCACAGCTCAAGCCCTTTGTGATCCAGTTGTGTGGTTCATCTCAGTCAACACATTCTTTTCTATGCCACTTCCAGACACAAGAGTGATTTAATATTTTTGTGCAAGAAATCTCATGAGGAAGTCCATGCTTCATAGCTGAGTCATTGGCTAAGACAGGACTTTCACCTCTATAGCCATGAACAGGGCCATTCACACACATACACAGAATACAAAGTTGTGTAGGGAACCTGAAAATGTGGGGCATCACTGTATCTTAATATCCACCCACCTGCCTCATCCCACCCCTGTTCTCTGGTGGCTCGGAATCATCTGGAGAGGATCTAATTAACTTAAAAGTGAAAAAGCCTGCCAGATCTATTAATAGAATATTGAACCTGCGAAAGAACCATTCAAGTGGTAATTAAGCCATTTATCGGCATTTGCCAACCTAGGTATAGACTGTCAGTTTCTGAATTTACTGTGTTAGTGTAAAGTACCTTAGATTATAATTTGTTTTAAAAATATTTCATTTAGTGTGTTGCTGAAGATTATAAAATGACATCGCTAAAAAAATTATCATCTCCTCCTTGCTGCAATCAGGCATAGTGGCACCAGGTTAAAAGTATTGCATAGGGCCCCATATAGCCTAAGGATGGCCCTGACCATGATATGGTGTATCATAGGTGCACTAGGCCATTTCACAGGGAAATAGCCCAACTTTTCCTCATTAACAGCCTTGTAGTTGGCTTGATAGAAGTCTCAGTTAAGACCATTAGAGGAACCTGTGGAAATGTGAAGCTTCAATTAGAATTTTCATATAGGCTACAGAGAACAAAGGCATGTAGAAGAGACTGAGATACCTGGGACCACAAAACTCCAGAAAATAAGGTTAGTATTGGTCTTCAGGGAATTGTATTGGGTTTTGGAGACATTGTTTTAAAACTCAGTGTTTGGTTTCTGACTTTGATTGGGATTTATAAACTCAGGTCCTTAGGTGGAAGTGTTTGAACACACAGAATCTTGTGAGTGAAGTTTATTGAGGAGTCCAGGAAGAAGGGAACCTGAGGCAGGGAGATGCAGAGCCACCCCTGTCCACAAAAAGAGAGTGTGTGAAAGGCAGCCAGCTATGGTGCATGGTGTTCATCAGCATCAGGGAAGAAGTATTGCTAATATAACTAGATACCAAATCTTTGTTTCCCCAGTCTTTTGTACTAATGATTTAACCAGTAAATACGAGTTCTTTACCAGTACCATGTTCTTTTTGTAACAAAAGACAGAACTATGTAGCACTTTAAAGACTAACAAGATGGTTTATTAGGTGACAAGCTTTCGTGGGCCAGACCCACTTTCTCAGATCAATATGTGGAAGAAAATCGGCACAACCATATATACCAAAGTGATACAATCAAAAAAAAGTGAACGCAAGTGAAACTGACACATCAAATTTTAGAACAGAGTGGGGGTGTGGGGGGAAGGTTAGTTTCTGTGAGGTAGTGACATAGGGGTCACTCACCCCCACTCTGTTCTAAAATTTGATGTGTCAGTTTCACTTGCGTTCACTTTTTTTTGGCTTTCAAAATAGCCATTTGTGGAAAAGATGCACAAGTCAGCAAAGAAACTTCACTAATGACATCAAGTGCCTGTATATTTTCATTCATTTTCATATCCTTTTTCATATACAACTACTTCCAGGCTGCCTGCAATGAATCTAGTTGACTTGTATAAAGATCCATATAATTTTTTCTTCCCCAACCTCTATCTAGCTGTCTGTCCGTACATTGTGAATTTCTTGAGTTATCCCTCCTGGATTGTTTGTAAAGTACCTAGCTGTGGGCACTGCTCTGTAAACAGACAGATAAAAATATAGAATGTATTTGGATGACAAAAAGAAATGTAATGTCTCAGATAATGTCCAAATTAAGATACAGCAAATAACAAATAATACCTCCTGACTCATAAGCAGTTTTATATGTACTGAGTCAGTAACTGGAAAGAGGTGGTTTAATGTACAAATCTGAAATAATCTGTGGTCAATGAACCAAAGCTAAAAACACACATTAAGTAAGTAAGTCAATTGTGCAGCATACTGACCAGAAAAGGGATTTAAGGGATATTGTAGAGAAAAACCTTGAAGTCATAAGTACAGACTGCGGCTGAGCAGTGAAAAGGCAGAGAGAATTCTTCTAAGACGAATCATCAACAGTGGAATAGAATACAAATCAGTAGAAGTTATTGTATAAAACATTAGATTTCATCTATAATACTGTATTCAGTTGTAGTCACCATTTTAGAAGAATGTCATTACCGTGAAGACTGGGCTTTCAGAGACAACTAGAATGATTCCAAGTTTTAAGAGTATTTGTTGTCAGGAAAAGCAGAGAAGTTATTCACTGTGAAACATGTTCTGTTGAAGACAAGCAAATCCTGGGGTGACTTAGTAGAAGTTAAAATAGAGGAGGAGTTTCATTCAATAAAACAAAATAACTGTTTACTCTCATTGGGGTTTAGAAATAGAGATTGCATGTTAGTAATTTAGTAGTAAACACCAGGAATTCAGACAGAATTATTTAAGCCACAGTAGTAAGTATATACAACAGGTTGCCAACTTGGGTCATCACTGCAAAGAATATCAATAAACATAAGTGACAGCTAGCCATTTGTATAGAAAGGGAAGAGATTGAAGGATACAGAGAAAAGCAGTGGACAGGCTGATTGAGTTATGTGGTCTCTTCCTGTCTAGCACTTTCTTATGTCCATTAGTCTTTTATCATTTTTTTCATTAAAACAAGGAGCAGTCCTGTGGCATCTTAGAGACTAACAACTATGTTATATCATGAACTTTAGTGGGAACACCTACTTCATCAGACCTAATGAAGGTTTTACCCATGAAAGCTTATGATATAAAATATTTGTTAGACTCTAAGAGTACGTCTACACACGAGTGTTATTTCGGAATAACTGATGTTATTCTGAAATAACATAGTCAGCATCCCCACTATAAGCAGTTATTTTGACATAATGTCAAAATAATATTGAACTCCTGTAACTCTCATTTTATGAGGAGTAAGGGTAGTCAGAGGAAGAGTGCTCTTCCTCAGACTTCCTGCTATGTAGATAGTGCTAAAAGCTGAAATAAGCTATTTCAACTTACGCTACGCAAGTGCTGTAGCTCAGATTGTGTAGCTTATTTCGGTTTTAGCCCTGCTGTGTAGACGTACGCTAAAGTGTCACAGGACTGCTCATTGTTTTTAAAGTTACAGACTAACACAGCTACCCTTCTGAGACATGATTCAGAGGTACTAATACCTTAATGTTCTTCAATCAGTTTGTTCCAACAGTTTTTCTTCACCCTCTTTTAGTGATACAGGGTTCATCTAAGGTGAAATTATGTTGTCTTGATGTCTTTGAAGGGACACTATCACCATAATTTAGGACTCACATTTCAGTTTCTTTAAAGGAGAAAATAATCTGTGCAGCACTGCTGGAACTTCCATCTAAAATACTGTTATTCCAAAAATAAAGCTTTAAAATTTTCCAATCATTCACTACCCCAAAAATTGCACCATTCATGGAAAATGTCTTCTGTATGCTGACAATTTATCCATCTTCTTATACTTTAACTTTTGGGCATGCAGTTTTTTGATGTCCATGTAATTTTTTAAGGTAAAATCTTCAAAAGTACTTTGATTTAGTATTTTGCAATTTTTCAATAGTGCAGGGACTTAGAGCCCTTAAACATCTTAATCACTTTTGAAAATGGAAATTGGGTGCTATTGAAATTTTTACTTTTGCTTTGACTGTTTTTTTTTTTTACTTTTTCTAACACTAGGTGATGTGCTGTATAAATACTAATAATTTTCCTGCAGTACAAATGCTGTTTAATAGTCAAAGAGGATATGTGGGCAAATGAAGCTGCCAGAAAAGGAAGAGCTGGTGACAAGTACAAACTTTTGAGAAAAGTAACTGTGGAACAAAAAAGTACCTTAGCATCCTTTCAAGGACACTGAATTTGATCATATCAAGATCTTTTTATCATTGCAGTGCCCCAACTTATTTTGAATGGAGTGGGTGGACTAATGCATGCAACCCATTTTATTCATCTATTCAAGTCTCGTCCCCAGTGACTTTTAGGGAGAAGTATTGATCCCATTATTTCTTCCACATATGTATGAGTTTATCCAGATGTATCATCATCATCTCTCTGCAGCAGCTGTGGTTTGCAAATGTTTGAAAGCAATTAATATCACCCAATAGCAAGGATCAAATGTTGAAAGGAAATGGGAAGGAGAGGAGTCCTTAATAGGACAGGCTTTTGAAGGAATGTGCATTAATCCTTGCATTTTTTTTAGTCTATGCAATTTTAATATATCACACTTTATCAAGGAGTGCTGAATTGCATTAGCAGGAGCTTCCTGAGATGACATGATTAAGGCTGACTCAATGTCTCTTGAAGTAGGCTTGGTCATAACCACTCCTATATCTTTTGAATAGTGCAGCAGGCAACTTTACATGTGGAGATGATAGGGTATCAGTCCATTTGAGGAGTCTAGTACAAATGTCATTGCTAGTGAATCCCTTTTGCTAGTAAATTCATTCAAGCCACCTGTTATCAAAATATTTTCCTGAAGTTTTTGATGCAGTAGTAATTGCTCATGCTAGAAATAGCCCAGTGTATCACTAAATTAAGTTCTGAATCAGGAAAAGGTAATTTTTCATGGTTAGAAAGGAAGGCCTGGCAAGAAAAGCAACATTGATGTACAGGAGGAAAGCTATAAAAAATGAAGTATAAAAAGAGGACAGGAGACAGAACGATAAATTGTTTCCTCCTGTTCCTAGGCAATTTGCTTTATTTGTTCCATTTTAATTAGAGAGGGGCCAAAGCCAGGAGCTTGATTATTACCCTTCTCAAAATGTCACATTTGGGCGTGAATGTCCAAGTTGAATGTAAGGATCCGAACATTCTCTTATGATTTTGATTCAAAGGCAGAAAAGCCATATTTTTTTTTGGCTTCAACTGAATCAAAAGCTCACTAGCTTACCAATTTGTTCTGGTAAAATTGCCTCCCTCCTATCCTGAATTTAATGCTGATCAAATGATGTGTTGGTTTCTAACTTTACACTCATAGTTTAGAAATGAAATAGATCTCAGTTGGAAGGGAAATGATTCACCAAAGTATCTAAAAATGTTTTCTCAGAAGCTATGGAGTTCTATTGTCAACCCCTTCCATTCTATATTTGACTTCTTAGAATTGTATTATCTGAGAATTTCCACAATTAAACTCAAAGGCATGGAGTCCGCACTAAGGGGGATTTAAAAATGGCGGCGCACGGCAAGATGCAAATGAAGCCCAGGATATTTAAATCCCGGGCTTCATTTGCAACTTTGAATGTCTACATTAGCCACCCTAGTTTGAACTAGGGTGGCAGTGTAGACATACCCAAAGATATGTTTGTACAATTACAGGGAATATAGAACTCTAATAAAATTCAGCAGTGACATTGTATATATATATATGGATCTAATACAATCTGATGATAAATATAATTCTAACAATAAAAGTAAAATAATATCATGTTATATTAAAACTTTCTGTCATTCATATTAGAGCTCTGTCTAAATACTAGAGAAAGATGACAGATTTCACACATTAGTCATGGTAAAATGCTACATTTCACAGTCATGGACTATTAGAAACTTATCTAGAAATCTAGTTAGAGAGAAAAAGTGGGTGATGTAATGTCTTTTATTGGACCACCTTGTGTTGGTGAGAAAGACAAGCTTTCAAGCCAAACATAGCTCTTCTAGTTAGTATTTTTTATTGTTAAAAGATGTTTCAACATGGCTACAAGCTCTCTTTCAATTAATTTGAAGCTAGGATTATGAATGACACATACCAATTTCAGAATTTAAAAATGCAGTAAACTTTATTTAAAAGCTTTAGAAGTCTGCATTCTCTATATAGATTTTGTTTGCACTATATATGCCAGTTTGCAATACTGACAGTGCCAAAAGTGCAATTGCATGATTAGATTTTACATTATATATTTCACAGTACAATGTTACAATCAAATTTATTGTGATACAGTAAATTTTCCTATATTTGTAGCATATCATTATTTATATTTGGTCTAAGGAAGCCATTTATTATACTTTTTGCATAAAACTGATTTAGGAATGACCCCTAAAATCTAGGGGACATATCATCAGATGGGGTGATCTGATGTATCTCTATTGAATTCAACAGAGAACGACACACATTTACACCACTCAAGTGTATGTCTACACTGCTCAGTAATTTAGAGTCTGGACATCTATCAGTATACACCAAAGTGCTGCATTGCAACACCCCCCTGTGAACACTATGAGCACAAAGAGGACTACAAAGAGGACTATATTAATGAGAAGGTAGTGTCCACATTGGGGAGTTGATGTGCAACACTTCAATGCAGATTAATGTTCACACTCCAGTTCTCTAATCTTCAGACAGTGTAGACAAACCCTCAGAATTTAACCTTCATGCTATCATTTGAGAGCATCATAAACTCCTGACGTTTCAGCATTGATTGTGGTTATTATACCTCCCATAAGCTATAACCTTTTGACTGTCTCCCTTATCTTGTCACTTTCTTGGCTAGAATAGAAAAGAAAAGAATCATCGTTCCACCTCATCTTCTTTAACAATTCAGATCTGTGCCATCCACTTTTATGATTTTAGTTATTGTCATTATCTGTCTCCATGCCCACATGCAATTTTCAAAAGTGACTATTATTTTTAGTGTCTCCGTCTTTGGATGTACAAAGGATGACACCTTAAAGAGACCTAATTTGCAGAGAGCATGCACACATCCAAAATTCCTAGTCACTTTTGTAAATCTTAGCAGTTTTTCTTCCATGTTTCTGGCACCCTGTGACTGCCCATGCTACTCAGAATACAAGCCTTAGAAACACAACAAAGGATTTGAAAGTGTTGAGACATTTTATTACTAAGGGAGTTATGTCAGTGAAAAACTGCAGTAATGCAGTAAGAAATTAGGCCTATGCTAACGAATAACATGAAGTTTTGTAATGCATATTGTGGAGCATTCAAGATGACTTTGGTCATTCAGTCTGACTCTGCGATGTACAGGATTTCTCATTGCTGTATCTTTTCAACTGTCCTTTCTAACATGTTCCTAAATATCTGGGGTGGGCACCTCCCTTTGTAGGCTGGGCACCTCCCTTTGTAGGCTGCTCCACTGTCGACATGTTCTCTCTCTCTCTCTGTCTCTAAACAGTGTGTCCTTCCTTCCTGTTTAAAAATATCTTCACATTTGATAGTCATTTCTCTAATGTGTGTACTGAGGTGTCAAAGCAAGCTGGCAAGTGATGGTGATGCTGAGACTCAGGCTATGTCTACACAACAGGGTTTTTGCGCAAAAACCCACGGAGCATCCACACCTCAAGCGCATTTTTGCGCAAGAAAATGTACAGTTAATTGACAGAACAGAGAGGGTTTTGTGGCATTGGTATTCCTCTTTCTATGAGAAATAACTCCTTTTTGTGCAAGAGTTCTTATGCAAAAATGTGTGTGTGGACGGAAAACGGGGTTTTGCACAAAAAAACCCTATCGGAAAAAGCACAGGTACTTTGGTTGCCATTCTGTGAATGGCAATCAGAGTTTTCTTGAGAGAGAGCATCCATGCAGTGTGGACTCCTGTGCAAAAGCACATCGCTTTTTCAATGTGCTTTTGCAGTGTGGATGTGCTCTTGCACAAGAAGTTTTTGCGGAAGATCTCTTCTGCAAAATGCTTCTGGCACAAGAAGCCTGAAGTGTAGACATAGCCTCAGAGACTCGAGCAAATGTCTGGCTCAGTTATAACTAGCTCTGAAAGAAGCTGAGACATTCTTTTGTACTACATATATCTTTGCACTGCCTTTTTAAAAAATTAAGAAGCTTCTTATGAATGTGTTTTGAATGTGTCTGTGAATCTTTTCAGAATTACAATGTAGCCAGGCAGAATTGTTGAAGCTTAGGCCATTTACCACGACTGAAATACCATATAAGTTTCTCCCAAATAGTCATTTACACTTCAGCTCATACACGTTGAGTACATTTGTACTACTACAATTACAATCCTTAGAAGAACAGTGTGTGTTTATTACCCCTTTCATATGCATATTGTATACAATAATGTTGTTAAGCAGACATATGACTTTCAGCTGGATATTGGGTCTTTGCAAACTTTTGTTTTGGAATTAATTTTTTTTTAAAGGCTAAAAGGTTATGAAGCTTTGAGTAAATGAAGAAAAAAACCTTTGTTATTTTTAGTACATTTCAAGAAACTTCTATGCAAAGTTTTTTTGGGATACAAAAAAAAGCCATATATATACCATAGCACAATCCATCCCAAACATTTTGAAAACTTTATATGCATAGGAATAGTTTGCCCACCACTTAAATGAAACTACCAGTGAAACTGTAATATAGCAACCCTTTAACAGACCTGGGTACTGGCTGTGGGTCACAGTCAAACTGCACAGAACTACTTTGGTTGTCTGCTGGAATGTGACTCTGTGAATCGGGCTGGGATTGTACGGAAACAGGAAGAGACAAAGCAAGTGTGTGCTGTCATCTCTCAGAAACACAAATATGAGAGTTTTATTATCAGCATTATAGATAGAAAGGATGGTCCGGTGGTTAAGAGTGGGCTGGTACTCAAGACCTGTGTTCAATTCCCTGCTTTGCCATAGACATCCTGTGTGAGCTTAGACAAATCCTTTGTCTCTGCATCACTAAAATAGGACTAAAAGCTCCATATTTTGCAGGGATGGTATTTGTATGAATATGGTATAAACTGTGAGCTGCTCAGAGACTTCTCTAATGGGCTACCTATGTGAGATTATTGATCTATTTTTACTTTACAGAGCCATTTAACATTATGATGAAGATGAGGAGGAGTAAACCAGAAAGGGTAACCCAATAAATTACTTCTCTCCTAGAAGAGTCACGTGGCCATGGAGTTTGTAAGGATAGGAAATAGCATTGAGACATAGTCTCTGTGTGAATGGTCTTTGCTCTCTGGGGCTACATCTAGACTGCAGGCTTCTTTCAGAAGGAGCTTTTCTGGAAGAGATCTTTTGCAAAAACTTCTTCCAAAAGAGAGCGTTCACTCTGCCACAGTGCATCGAAAAAGTGATCTGCTTTTTCAAAAGATAGTGTCCACTCTGAATGGACACTATCTTGCATTTAAGCTGTAATTACAATGGATGGAGTGGCCACCAGAGCACCTGTGCTTTTTCCTCTTTCCTCTTCTTTTGAAAGAACTCCCTCTTCCCCATCCACACACGCCTTTTTCTGAAAGAGCTCTTTTGGAAAAATGCTTCTTCCTCATAGAAAGAGGTTTACCAATGTCAGAAAAATGCCTCTGTTCTTTCAATTTTTTTCCGAAAGAGTGTGATTGCAGTGTAGACATAAGTGAAGTTTTTTCAGAAAAACGGCCATTTTTCTGAAAAAACTCTGTCATGTAGACATAGTCTGGGGTCTACACAGATTTCATAAAACCCATACACTGTAGAGTGAACTCATTCCTCAATGGGGTAAATGTGTTTGTTTTGTCTTGTAGGAATAAGCAAACCCGCAGAGCATCCACACCTCATAAGGGATCATTTGGGCTATAACATTATACAAAGAAAAGAATATTCTATTTTGTCTCTGTTACTTATTTGCATCTTAGCCTACCAGTTTAACTGTCTTCTGGTGTCCCCTATAAAGAGATTTTTACAGTCAAAACATATATTGCCAATTCCTGGGCTCTGAACTCAGTCCTTTCTTTGAATATGCTCCCAGGGACTTCACATTTTTGCCTGCAGAGAAGTTTGGCAAACATTTTACAATATTCTCTTGAATGTTTTTCTCCTCTATCTCAGACTCTACTTGTTATGACTGTGAGAACTGCTGTTTGAAAAGGAATTGACTCAGTTAGTGAAAATGTATGCCAAGTAATAGAGTATATCCTTTTACTTGCAGCTGCCCCATTGGTGTGATGTGTGCATTTGGCTAAAAAAACCCAAATGTTCATGTATAGTAAAACTTTAAAAACTCTCAAAAGAAAAAATTCTGTGGTGGTTCATCTTGGTTTAGTGAAAATGGCTAGAAATTAATAATTGCTATTTTTATTTGCTAAGTGAAAGCTAAGCCTAAGGAACAGCTACTTAAGAGACAGAGCTAAAGCAATGTTCTTATCTTGTAAGAACCAATTTGGAGGTGATGAGCACAATTCAGACTAAGGAAATATGGACTATTGTATGAAATTTGTATTGAATTTATGGGAAACTACACTAAAAATCAGACCTGAGAGAAGGATGATGGCCATGATGTAATTTTAATTTTCATATAAATCATAATATCCAATTTTCATGTCAGTTTAGGAGTAGTTCTAAGGAAGGGTGCAGATGAGGACAAACATAGCTGTCAATTTAGAATAAATCGAGAGAGTAATGAAGATAGATACTTTTGATTTGATTTTCAGTCCATTACAGTCCCATTAGAAGAATGGGAATTCTGCACTGAATTTATGCAATGTATAATTCTCCTCTTGTCATAAGGTATGACGTAGTGTGGGTACATTGCTGGTTGCTAAGCTTGGGCTGTGGGTGACTCCCACTGGCTTCTGTCTGTACCACGGCCCAGCCAAGTAGCTGATGGGACAGGGAAGTAACCTGTTCTACCGGTTACCTCCCAGGGAGCGGAACAAAGGAAGGAAGGCGGAGTGGAGCCCCTGGCTGGGGGGCAGGGCTGGAAGTTGGGGGTTTTCTGTCTGGTGTCGTGAAGGAAGCAGCCTAGGAAAGGGGCTCGGATTTAGGGCCCCAGTTTCCCCCATCTCAAGGGGGGGCTGAGGCATCCTAGACCTGCCCTTTAACCGGATTACACCTATGCTTTGCTGTATCCTGGAGAAGCAATAAACTCCCTTTATTCTACTGGCTGATGGAGTCTGTTCGTGCCACTACAGGGGTGCAGGAGGCGGGGGAACCCCGACGCGCCGTCACATAAGGGTCACCATATAGAAATTGCCCCTGTAAGCATGTGTGGTGGTAGTGGTGTCAATGAAATTGTTGAGTGGGCATCTAGTCTTCTTACTTTAGAATATGTGCGTTCAAATATGACATGCAACAAGTCAGAGACAATATCTATATGGGAGTTCATGGAATAGGATGTATTCACTTGAACTAACTTCTGAACCCATTACAAATGCTGGGTCACGCTTATGCAATGGGAAGGAAAGGGTTATTGTGTTTTTGATTTAAGGATGTAGCAAGAAATGTCCTCCTTTGACCTCTTAATGTACTTTATGTAATAGTCGTCTTTGATTATAATCAAACATGATATCCACTAAGTGCACTGCAGTAGCTTCACCTAGCTCTTCAGAGTACTGATTTTGGTAGCAGTTATTTTTCTATCCAAATAACAAAGGAAAGGGGTAATTTAAAATTGTCACTCAGAAATAGCGACAATAATTCTAAACAGGAACAAGCTTTCCAAAATAGTTTGATAAGCAAATGCTTTATAGAAATTGGCTCTCCCAGAGGTCTTCTGCATCATAGGTAGGTCATTAATAGCATTTTATAGCACCCTGATAAAGAGCAAGTCTTTTATTTTCAGACAGTTTTTTTGAAAGCAGAAGAAGCATTATGGGCTTTGGGGACGCTTTTATTTCTCTCACATGGCTTGGCCCGTTAGTCAGTTCCTACTGCTTTTCCTTTGCCCTTTTCCATTACATGGGATTTTGTTTTCTTTCTTACACTTCCCATAGTAAGGAGTAGCTGTCATTGTAGTGAAAGGATGGGGGTGCGGTTGCAGAGACTAAAGGTCATCCTCCATGTTGGAAGGCAGGGCTCTGGACTGCAGGATGTAGGCACATCAGGCTGTGAGTAATGCTGTGTTATGTAATGTTCAAATAAAAATAGTCTGTGTTAAATACAAGCTCTGTGTCTTAAGGAAAACATCCACAGTCCACAATTACCCGCCTACTCTGTCCATCCATGCTTCCTCCCTCCCTCTCTTCCTTCATCTTCCAACCAATTTAAAAGGGGGAAAAAGTGTGCTCTGTTTGTACTTTTCAATATGCTTAACAGCGATTCTTTTATTTTCTTCCTATCTCTTTTTTGTCACTTTGATTTTGTTGCTAATAACTATTCAAATACTTAAGGAATTTGTTAGAATGCTGCTTCTGTACCTTAAATAGAAACAATTGGAAAGAAACCAAAGAAAATAGCATAAAGTTGTGCTTTCCAGTGTGTTTTATTTAAGTCCAGTATGGGTTGAGTAACACAGATGCATGTGGACTTATCTGAACTTTTATATGAATTGTTCTGTTTCCATAAATTAGAAGTTCCCATATGATGATTATTAGATTGCATACTTTAAATGTGTTGTTGGTCTCTGTGTAATGGATAACATTCCATTTTGAAAAAACAACCCACTTTCCTCTCTCTCACTCACAGGCAATTTTTGCAACTGAAAGAAACTGGACTTGGCACTGTTGTTGGCAATTTTAGGATTACATTTTCTGTCTTCAAACTTTTGAAATACTCTTTATTATAAGAAGAAAAAAATCAAGCATTAATAACACCTCAGCTTTCTCAGGATGAGCTAGTGTGTGCAAGTGTCATTTTGAGACCAGCTACTTTTTCCTGTACCTTAAAATGTGTATGAGTATATGAATGTACATTATATTTAGTAATCCATTCAGAAACTTCTTGCCCACCCTGACTTCATGCCATCAATAGAAAAATAATCCTTATCTGTGAGGCAATTTTCACTACAAATTCTTTTTCTGCAGCTCCACACCCAGGGTTGATACAAATGTTGAACCTTTTAATGTTTTTTTTCATTTCTTTTAAACAAGACTCAGCAGAAGTTTTCACTCAGCCCTGATTCAGGCAGTTATATCAGCATCTCCCTCATCCTACTCCCTTATTTGAAGTACTGATACAAATAGATCTAGATCTGTCCAAAACTATCCTCTCAATGGAGGGAGAGGAAGCACTAAATCCAGACTCCAACTGATTACTGGCACTAACAAAGGCGAAAACAAGAATGGGAGTTAAATCAGTGGTTGAAAATCAAGGACCAGAGGAGTACATCAAGCAGAGTACATGTTAGCAACCATTGCTTTGCATCAAAGGAACCTCTGGACGCTGCCCAGAAGAACTCTGTTTGCAAAGATGAGCAGACAAGGGATTGGAAATAGGCCCCACAGTTATAGAATACCCCCATTCATTCAGTTTCTTCCTCTTGCAGTGTCCACTATCCAGTGCATCATTAGTAACCAAAAAAATTGCAAGAGAGGTCATGCTATTCTGCAGCATTCATCTCTTCTCTAAGTTCTGCTGCTCCAGAATAGGCTTTTCCCTTTCCAAACACTTACTGAAACAGCCTTCTGACAGAGAGTATGCAATCCTAAACTGAGGGTATGTCTACATGGCATCATTTTTCTGGAAAATGGCCATTTTTCTGGAAAAACTATACTTACGTCCACATTGCTGTTGCATTGTTTTTCCAACAGCGGTAAAACTCTTTCTACAAGGAAGAAGCCTTTTGCTGAAAAAGCTTTTTCCAAAAAAGGCATGTGTTGATGTGTAAGAGGGAGTTCTTCTGAAAGACGAGGTCTCCCAGAAATACCATAGGTTCCCTGGTGGCCACTCTGTCCATACTAATCACAACTTAAATGCAAGATAGCATCCAATCAATACGGACGCTATCTTTCAAAAAAGCACATTGCTTTTTCGTTGTGCTTTTGCTATGTGGAAGCTTCTTCTGAAAGAAACTTGCAGTTTAGACATAGCCTGAGAAAGAGGTTTAGATTTACTTAGATTATAAGCTCTCTGGGGAAGAAAGCATTCTTGTTGCATTTATACAGGTTGAATCTCCCTTCACCACCTTGGGACCAGAGTGGTCCTGAACAAGGGAATTTGCCAGACCAGGGGAGGTCACATGTCCAGGCTCCTCTGAAGCTCCCCTAGAATGGGTCTTTACTATCCCAGGGCACTAATTCCTATTTCAAGGGGTCATCATGGTGCAGTAGTTGCAATAATTATAACTGCATGTCCTTTCATAATCACAAGATCCTACTTTATCCCAAGCAAAATGAAATAAAATGCTGTGACATTAATAAATCCTCTCCCATCCCAGGAGCCCTATTCTGAAAGAGAGCAGAAGGAACCATTGCCTTTGGCCTAAGTCAAATTCTTTGCTTTTGTTGGTAGCAGATTTCTCACTTCTCCAGAATAACTCCTCTAGATTCTTTTAGACAAACAAAAATAAATCTCTTTGGCTGATGGAATTTGGCCCCTGACACAGACCAATCTACTTTGCACTTGCTCTTCAGGTTAGAGTTGAAGTATGCGATCAGGATAGTGGAGATATTGTGGATTCTAGCCTTACCTTCAGAGCTGTCTATCAGGCCATTCTCATGCATGATGAATTCCCCCCAAATAAACCCCAACGATTATGAATCAAACAAGAAAAAAGGCGCTTTTGTCTAGCTACACTGTTTTCAATCTCATTCCCTTACAACAGTCAAATTATTACGTATTATTCCATATCAAAGATCAGCCATTCACTTGTTCTATTCTTTCTGCAAGTTAAAACAAAGAAGCTGTGTTGGTTGCTGTTCATTTTAATGTGCTGCACTAGATAATAAATTCATTGCAGTGTTTTGTACATGAATACCCAAACAAATCAGAAAAATGGAGGGACTGGTATTTGGCAAGCCGCAAGATTCTGTGGGCTTTCTACATATGAACATTGTTATGTGCTATAGAAGCTGGTTGATTCAACTTCCCTGTTTTAACTTCCTGTTTGCAAACTGATGGGAAACAAAATATCCTAGTGGGTGTTTGAACAGCTTGAGCTGTGTTGACCTGAGAACTAATGCTCAGTGATCTAAGTATTGGCTTAGAGTTTAAACATTTCAGCAGCTTGAAATTCAACATCCCTTTTAGACCTCCAAGGCTTTGCTTTCACTCGTTTGAGCTTGTTACACACCAAGCTTTTCTAAGTTAGGGACTCTTTGATTTTTTTTCGAGTATGTAGAGGCTTTAAAAATTCTGAGGCAGGAGGAAGTAGCTATTATACAACTGCATATTCTGGAAAAGGTGGTTTCTAATTATTAAAAGGGGCAGATCCTTACTGACTTTAATAACTTACACCTTTTGAGGATCTGCTTCAAAGTGACTAATAACCTTTTTTGCTATGACTGTTACGGTATCTCTTTGACAGAATTAGGAAGAATGTCTTAAGGACAACTTCCCCGAGAGTTATCTAATAACTCGGCTCATCCGCAAGGGATGGTATATAAGGTAGTGACTCTCAGATCCATATCTGATCACCGGGTGCCAATTTTAGATTTATATGGCGCACAAATGAAAACTGGAGACTTGGATTTAACTGGAAACCACAAGACTATAGTATTAAAACAAACAAATTTAGCAAGCACTACCTCAAATGAACAGATGAGGGGGCAGTCCCCTTTTTACACTAATGGACCATGAAGGGGAAGTCCCTCCAGGTCCCTATACCTACAGAGTCTACGACGATAGACGGTTGATGCGGTGCTAGCAACCTGCAACCTTCGGGCTAGTTGAAAGCCTTCAGGGAGGACAGCTAGGCGTCCCTCATCGGGTGATCTCAACGCTAGGCGACCTACAATCCGTTGGCTAATTAAAGCCGCGGGAGAGGAACAGCCCAGGAGATCCCTCGAAGCATGGATGGAGGACGAAGATGGTAGGTTCACCTTCCGTGAAGCCCTCTGATCCTCGCTGCCTCTTCTCTGCGCTTTGGTGCAGCCGGATCAGATGATGGAAGCTAAACTCCTTCTTATCTATCCTAACTAAACCTAAAGATAAAACCCTATCTAAACCCGACGAGCCTGATGAACAGACACGAGGACGGCTGATAGGCATGGACCTACGCAACCTGCCGTACAGTCTCGATGACGGGAGCTATCCTAACTAAACACTACTTAACTAAATACCTAACCTAATCAGAGTAGGTCTGACCTTCCATCAGCCTATCCCTGTAAAAGACTAAATTAGACTAAATTGAGGGAGCATGACTTTCCGACAGTCCCTTTTAAGAGAGAAACCCTGTATAAGACCTCACTCATCTAACCTAGGACAAGATTAATGACAATCTCACTCTCTCTCTCTCTCTAAACCTAGACCCGACGACCCGACGCTGTCTGACCCAAGGATAAGCCTAGGGACCAGCAGCAACTGCTACGCAGCAAAGCCCTTTTATGCTCAACACTCATGAATATGCATGAGGGTTTGTGGTTTAAAATGATTTGTTGGTAAAGATGCTCTTGTTGCCTGGTTCAAATTGATTGGCTCCTGAAAGATGCGTGTTATAAGCTAATTGGCTGGCACAACAGCTAATGACTATTCATAGTTTATTCAAATCTCGCCAGGTAACTGCATTGCTGTTTTCAAGTCTAACAGTTACCTGTGGACGTGACAGAATGTATATTTCAAATGGAGGTCTAAAGAAAGTTCTAAGGTTTCAAAATGGAGTTTCAGACTCCATTTTGAGATATTGCAGAACTCCATTATAATTAAGGTTTTATACGTAGTAAGGAGTATATTAATTCACACAACACCAGTCCTATACACTGTACAAATACTCACAAGAAGAATTTACATTAAATAGCTTACATTTGCATTTAATCACTTGATTTTACTTAAACATAGTCACTTCTGCCTTACAGACCAACAACACTGAATAGCCAGGGTTCTATTTTTTCATGTGCATACTTAGATTTTGGTGGGTTTTTTTAAATGTAGTTTGTAAGTAAAAAGTTTCTCCCTCTGATCTTGTCATGAACTTGCACTGAGGACATTTTTGGAAAATAAACCTTAATTGAAGTGGCAGGGGGAACTAGTACTGCTAAGCTATTATTTATCATACAGATGCACAGGTGATAAATTATCCATGGATTCAAACTCTCCACATACAATATAATTCAAATTATCTGCTCTTAGCCAAATATCTGCCAAGGTTTGGGTCTGATATGAAAGTGTTTATGAACAGATATCAATTTCTCAATGTTAAGTGAGGTATTTGTTAGGCCGCATGCTATCTATCTGAAAATTCATCCAAAATCTGAAACAAATGAGAACTGAACCTTTTTTATTATTATTTTTATTTTAAATAGGGCTGGTATGTGTGTGGTGGGGGGGGGGGGGGGGGTAAGGTAAAAGTCTGCTTAACTTGTCTGGTTTTGTTTGCTGAGATCAGACTATATCCATCTGTTTAAACATTCACAAAGAGATTTTGTTTATCACTGTGCTAACAGGAATTAATAAAAGAAAATTTAGCAACCAGCTTTTATGTGTGGGTATCATTTCGATATGCAAAAAATACAAGAACTCAACTCTCATTATTCTGGCAGCAGTGCTGACTCACTTGGAATCAGGACTATAGACATGTACAGCTAGAATGCCTTGTTTCGACATTTTCAGGCCACTCTCAGGACCACCATTTCCTAAATTGTGAGCTGGTGTCTAAAGGGTTGCAGAAAGTTAGTTGCTCCGATGGGGTTGTCGCTCCTTCCTGTGTAAGCAAGTGGAAATGAAGAAGAGAACCTAGCACCTGGTTTCTTCTCTTTGTGGTCATTGTTACATAAAAATCCTAGAAACCAAAACTATTCTTTGGGACAAGATTTATTAGTCAAGCTACCCGTGACAGCAGGAGAGGACTGTCCAGGGGAGATGAAGAAGATCTAGCATGTGCAAGGAAGAAGGGGACTTGATAGGAGAGAAATACATGCAAGGAACATGAGAGAAGAAAGATGGGCTTGTGCTAAACTAAGGCAACAAACCAGGATTTGAGAAATCAGGGATCTGCTCTTGACTCTGCAACAGACTTCTTATATGATGTTGGCGAAGTCCACTAAACACTCTGTGCCTTGGTTGAGAAGCAGTAGAAGCTTGAAGCTACCATGACTTGGCAAGTGATAGGCACCTCCAGCAGGAAAAGTGAGGGGCGACAGTTTGTGTGGCTCTTGTTAGCTGCTTGGAGTATTTATTTTCAGTCCCAGCCCAGTCCACCTGGTTGCTACTTACTCCCTGGCCTCATCCCAGGCACCATGTCAGATATTCCAGGTCTCTCCTCTTTCTTGTACTCCCTACATGAACACACAGTTTACAGAGAATATTGGTTCCCAGAATGTGTAGCAAAATGACACCTGGGGATAGAAATTTAGATCAGTCCCATTAACCCCTGGTTCTGCTGTCACTGCCTCAGTTTCCCTTATGTAAAATAACATCATGAAAACAAAAGAAATAAGGAAAATAACAATGCCTTTGTCTGCCATGTTTATTCAGAAAGGAAGCTCTTCCGACTAGGAACTGGACTTTGGTATGTGTTTATGTAACCTCTATTGGGGCCTTCTAAATGATAGGTACATCTACACTGGCAGAAAACCGTACATAGCAGGGATTTGCAGTGCCTGGGTAAACTGATTTGGGATCATGGGACTTGGACGTGGTGACTGAAAATAATAATGTAGATGTTCCTACTCAGGTTCTAAGACCTCTCTCCTTCAGCAGTTTCCAGAACCTGGGCTCTAATCCAGGTGAGGAAGCTACTTTGGTATTTTAAGCTCCATAGTGCAATCCTGACTCAATTGACCCGGGCTCTGAGAATCACTGTGTTTGGTTGTGTGTTGTGTTATGGATTTTTTGTTTTGTTTTTTAGTGAAGATATATCCTAAGAAAAATAATAAATAACAGATGGAGAGAGGAGTTGAAATGAGCTACAGTCGACACTGTGGTTAATTTTTTCAGAGAGAACAAACCATTTATCACCATAAAATGCATAAATACATACATACTTTTATCATGACAGCAATTGCTATAGTTGCTGCAGGGATTTAGTAGGAAGGAGGTGCCTGGTGTGACAGTAAATTGGGAAGGGAAATTGTTTTAACATTAATTTGTTTGTTTATGGTATTGGCCAGAATAAGAAAAAGCTTGTGAACTCCTGTAGTAAGCCTAGAGAATCTTAGATTAAGGATGGACAAATTTAGGCTAACCTCATTTGAACAGTATGGTTTCAAATTCACACCAAAACATTCAGTCTTCGGCATTTCTAAAGCGATTGTCATGTTGGCAAGTAAGTATCATGATATTTTTTGCATTCTCCTTAGTGGAGAAAACAAGGAGCAGAGTGAAAAAAATGTAATGGAAAAACAATAGTAGAATAAAAAAGATTGAGGGGGGTCAGAAAGAGAGGAAAGAGAAACAAACTAATGAAAATAAGATGCAATCCATAAACTGTATGTAGGCCACCTAGTTGTGCCAGTTTAGATTAATTCAGTATTAATTCTTCTGTTCCTAAGAGAGAGCACAGACTTCCCTTAAACTAGAAAAACCTGTTTTTAATTGAATCTCTCTTAAAAACAAAATCATTGAAACAAATTAGTTTTAATTACAGAGAAGAGGGGGTTGAAAACTTGTTCAAGGTTTATCAAGTCAAAAATGAATCTGAGAGTTTCTCAAAATCCCAACCTCTGTCAGGTTTTCCCATTTTTATTTTTAAAATAATGAGTTAAGGTTTGAATTTGAGTACTACCTTGTTATTGAAACTGACCCTAATACACTATTGGTTCACCCACTTGTGCTGATCTGTTACAAGGTTCAATGGACAATGCCATGAAATTATGCACCACATTTTTCAAATATTCTTTACTAGATTTACCTGGCATTGCTAAGGTCCTTAACTCTAGTTTAGTTTTTCTTCATTTCAATCATTGCTCTTGGGTGGGGCTGGGGATGAGAAGTTCAGTATGCAGGTTGCTCTGGAGAGAGAGGACTACCCCAGCCCTCCTTCAGCACAGCAGCTTGGGGCCAGATGAAAAGCATCTCTCCATGGCTGCTGCAGCTCCAGTGGGCACAGCTGGGGGGAGGAGGTACTCTGGCGCCCCAGGCACGGGCGCGCAGCGCCGCCCCCGGGTGCACGGCGCATGCGCAGCACAGCTACAGCCGCTGGCGTGCAGCCCGGGGCCCACCTTTAGGGTGCACGGCAAAAGTGCAGCCCAATCTGGCCCAGCCATCGCTGCTGGTGCACACGCCAGGCCTTGTAGGGCCCCGCGGCCTTGAGGGGAAGGGCGCTGCTGGCTGGCACCGTGGGGGTGCGGGTGGGCTGGCACTGCGTGAGCCAGGCATGCAGTGCCTGATGGCAGCTGCCCGGCTCGCCCATGCCTCAGTCCAGCCCTGGGTGCATGTCACCTGGCTGGGATAGGTCCAAGTTAATCTGCACTCCCTAGCCAGAGTGAGCAGTGCAGAAAACTGCATTTTCCCCTCGCTCCCTGATGAAGGGGAACAACCAGCAACATCCCCATATCAATTGGAGGGGTCCCCCAAAGGGCACCAGGGGGATGCAAGGCTTGGGACAGGATAACGTACAAAAATCTCTACAGGAAGTTCAGGACTGACAAGCTGTTAACTCTGTCTGGGGCATTATTCCTCTTATCACGCAACATGACACAACATAGGGAAGGAGGAAGCAGCAGCTGAGGACCTCTAAAAGGAGGTCAGTTGAAGGAAAAAGGAATGAATTTTGCTGTGGGAGGTGGGGAAGAGGTTGTGACATGACTTGGGCTGTTTTATTGAGAGAGGAAAACATGGAATCAGATGATCAACATGCGTGTGTGTGGGGGAGGGGGGGGGACAACACTCTGTCAAGTTTTTTGGGAAGGCCTGCAGAGTATGGGTTAGGATAGGGGTGGAGGCTCAATGTGTAGTAAGAATGGGATCAATTAGTGAGAGGTGTTTGAAGCATATGAACTACCTAATGGGCAGACTATTGACCAATGGTCTTGTGGGGACAGATAGTGGATGGGAATTTTTGACTGAAAGTGATTGGAATGGAGGGGGGAAGGTTGTGGCAGATATTTAATTTAAACCATCTGAGAGGATATTTATAGAGTATCAGTTGATTAAAATTGATTAATGTGTGATGGAGGTTGTGTTGCATTATTGAAGCTAGAGAACAAAGAATGGATTGAAGGTGATTGTAGGAAGAATATGTACTGAGAAAAAATGGGCTGTTCTTTGCAGCCTAGGGCTTAGGTGCGCGTATATTGACATTTTAATAAAATGCTATTTGCCACTGGCAAGCTATTAAAAAAAATTAGTGTTGGTTTCCTTTTTATGAAGTTGTCCTCCCCCCCCCCCCAAAAAAAAACTCTTAGTTTAATTTTGTTTCTAAAAAGTAGGACATTGTACCTGTTTCATAATTGCGCCATGGAACTAAGCCAGTCTCCCCATCTGAGGCACCAGTCCTGCAAGTGAATCCGCATGGGAGTGAACCCCCCTGTATAGAAAGAGGTTCCACTCAAACGCAAAGGGTCTGCCTGAGTATAGCCAACATATAGGATCAAGGCCTAACTCAGGATTTCCTTCCCATTTTTGTTTACTTAGCTGTGAGCCTGAAAATATTTGTACCCACATATAATGGGATTTTAGGCTTAGTGTATTCAAAGCAGAATCCAATGAGGATATATTGCACTCAGCATACATTAACTCAGTAACCCTGTGCTACTCTACCACTGTGTTTTGATCATAGAACACAAGACCAGTAGAATAATAACTCAGCAGTAGAGTTATTTTCCATTCTCTTTAATTTTGGCTTGCCTGAGTTATGTAAGTTTCCAAGAGCTTGTGTATTTCAAGGCTAACCTGTGGTCACACCATTTCTTTTTAGGGAAATGAGATGTAACACAACCCAATCTGTTTGAAGCAAGTGAGATTGCTGCTCCTTTATTTTTTTTATCATCACCATTGTTTCTGCTCATTGGTGTCTCCCTCCCACTCTTTTAGCAGCTGCTTACTGTGACAACTTACCTCCAGCTAAGTGGGAAGATGAGCAGCTGCTTGCAAAACCAAAGCCAATCTTCTGCCTGGATCTGTTGGCGAGGGTTCCTGTGACAGAAGTGAGGACTGTACTAAATGATATGTGCTGAATTAATTGTACCTACTACCAGCCTCTTTCCAAAACTTACTGGGAAGCGTAGCCATTTGTGCAACAACAACAAAAATCACTCACTAATCATCTTTTGAAGGTTAAAGATATTTAGAAACTCAGATCAGTCTATTCATAGGAACTATAGCATCGCTGATGAGTTTTAAAAAATCAAATTGCATTTGTTTCCTTTCAGACTGCATTCAATCAGGTTTCTCTGAAAGTGTGCATGTGTGGTTGCTTGGGGAGGAGGGTGTATTACCCTGGTGTTTTGGGGGTTGACTCATGTTGTAATTCACTCTATCCAGCTGCATAAATAATACTGGTAGAAGACTAAGCTGACATTCAGATAATATTTGAATTCTTGTCCTCTCTTGTAGCTAGCTCTCATTACCACTATCTTACCCCATCTCATCCCACGTTGTCATTCTCTCTTTGTCTTTAGGCTGTGAAATATGTTAGGGCCCCTCAAAAATCCATACCTTTTGGGGGGCAGGTGGCTTGTTCATCCATCATCATGATATAGCCAATATACCAAGTCTCTCCTTCCTGCTTCTGTTGCCTCTGGCTTGGCCTCCTAGGGGTATGTCTACACCATAAAGCTTTTAGCAACAAGGCTGTGTTGACACAGCACCCCTGTCACTAAAAGCCACTATGTGTGAATGCTATTTATCGGCACTTTTGTTGTCAAAATACTTCCATCCTCTACAAGGGGTGTGTGGTTCGCTTTGTTGGCAGTAGAGCACTCCTGCTGACAGAGTTCACACTTTCCTTTGCCATGGAAAAACTTTGTCATTCATGGGGGTTTTTAAGCACCCATGAATGACAATTTTGTCGATCAAGAGCAAGTATAGACATAGCTTAATTCTGGGGCTTCTGGATGCCTGAGAGCATTAGTTCAAAATAGGGGTCTGGATGTGGTTTAATTCTGGTGACTGCATAGCGTACAACAATGAGATGAAGAACTGCATCTCTTGTGGTGATGGAAAAAAGGAAAGGGGTAGAACAGAGACAAGAAGTTATTTTATAGGAGTTCATGTTTGCAAATGGGTTCACAGGCCAGTTGGACAAGTGTATATATGTACTATGTGTGCATTGCATATGGTCTGCTGAGCTGGGTAAGATCACATCTCTGTAACTTGAATAAAATAGGGACTCTGCAAGGACAATAAAGGAAAATGGATGTTCACAGAGCTCTTTGCCAAAAAATATGAAATAACTATTTGCTGAATACTGAATGATATGACTGTTCAAAAGACAGATTAATTATTATTTATGGGAAGAAGGGCCAACCATCTTCCCTCCAAAGGGGAGAGAGAATTAACAGCCATGGAATATCTGTTGTCTCCCCTTGGAGAACTGGGAACAAACTGAAGGAATATCTTCAGCTAAAAAACTCCTGATTGAAAAACTTCTTCTCTCATTAAGCACTATTGCTCCAGACAACTCCTCCTATCAACCCCAGATCAGTTCCTTCTGCTTGTGAGTTTTCATCTTGCAAACCAAGATGGGAAGGATGGGGACAATGTTTGCTTTAATCAAGGACCAGGAGTTGTGCTTTCCCGAGAGTACCCAGAGTATGAGGAAATACCCATTCTCACACCCAAAGAAGGTGATCTGTAGGGAAGCCTGTGTACTCTGAGCTGTGTCTCAATCACAGAGTGAAGGGCCTGTCTACACTCCCACTGAAGTAGGGTGTCTCAACACCAGTCCATATTTTAAAGGGCTTTTCATTTCTTGCTGCAGCAATGTTGGGAAATGGGCTAAGATCTCAGATATATGATGATTTGAAGGAAAGTAGGCCTCGCTTGCTGGCATCTTGGAGGAAACAGGGTAGCTGTGCAGGCCACCCAGACATTTTCTTTACAGCTAACAAGCTAACCAGTCATTTTTGAAGACTTCAGGAGAGGGGGAGGCAGTACAAGTCCCTCAGATCAGCACTTGTTCCCCCAACCTCCTGAAGATTAATTCAGGTAGATGATGGGAACATGGAACCTGCCAGAGCAGGATAAGGAGTGAGTCAGGAGTCTAACCTTACTCTTCTCTACCTTGTTCCCCAACAGGTAAGCATGAGGGAGAGATGTTCTCTTTCTCTGTCTACATAATATAAAAGACCTGCATAATTTAGGCTTGCCAGCTCTTCAGGATTGCCCCCAGTCTCCAGGAATTAAAGATTAATCTTTAATTATAGATTGTCATGTGATGAAACATAAAATAATATATCCTTCCTGAACTGGCATTCCTAAAATCATCAGACCATTGAAGCAGTGTGCTGCATCCCCAGAAGGCTAAAGAATGAGTTACCAGTTGTTGGAGGAGCCCCCTTTTGCTCCATCCTCTTGTACTTTGGAAGAGAAAGAACTGGTATGTGGGCCAGGAAGAGCAGCAGCTGCTGCAGTTGGCAGCCAGCAGGATGGGTGAAATACATGATCAACCACAGAAATTCAGCTGAAAATTATTTAGCTGAATTCAGATGGCCCAGTAGGTTGGTGTTTGTATTGCGCAGCATTTTCCTTTCATTCTGTTCACCTGTATCCAGCTGCAAATTACTCTAGTGGATGGAGGATGACTGTGTTATACAGAGAGGCTGAGTTTCATCAACCAAAAAGTTTGCATCTTCTAAATATTAGATATCACCTGTCTGAAAAGGAATTGGAATCGGCAGTCAGAACAAGTGTGTAACCCAGTCATGAGCATCCATTTGGAGGCCATGGAAGTAACTCTGTATGCAGTGTTAGACAAAGGTATCTCAGTGAAAAACACTCTGGATCCTGTAATTTTTAAAGGCATAACAATATTCTGGAGCTTCTGATTTCATGGGATATGAAATTCTTTCTACAAAAGTCTTCTGCTTTCCTTTATCTGATATGCAAAGTTAGGAATGTGAGCCTATCCTTTTAAAATGGTTGTGACAATTAAGTGACACACTGTCATTTTTTAGTCCTCATGCCTACATCGGTGTTGAGGCTGTTTAAACGTGCCATTCTCTGTTATGTGACCGTTATCTTTGACACTGGAATGAGTTATCACAGAATGTTAATGCCTCTCATGTTCTCTTCATTATACATTCTCATTTTCATGACAAAGACTGCAAGGGGAACAGAAAATGGTGCAAAATTAATACATTCTCCTGACAATCTGGAGATGGTATTGCATGGTCCTATACAGAAGGCACAGCTGGGGACCCTGACAACAGCATGAGCACAGCTGCTTGTTTTACAAAGTTTGAAAGATTTTTCTCGTGGTTTTGCTTGCAGATTTTTTTTTTTCTGTGAATGTGGCTAACATGCTTTTCAACCAGGAATATAATTTTTAGCCAAAGCTTCATACACTTTTGTCTTGCATATCCCAAACGTTGAATTTTAAAACATATACTATGTGTGAGAGAAAAGGAGGACTAAATAGTAAATATAGATAACTTGTGTCCAGAGCTAAAATTTAAAGTTTGTATTTAATGCTCTAATACATTAGATTATTTATATTTATAACTATGGTCCAATACAATCATGTGCTTCTCATTTATGTTTTGTGATCTACATAATAATCTTGATTGAATGGCAAGCAAATTTAACTTTGCAATTGCTTATTTCCTCAAATCATTACAAAACTCCCCTTCACAAATAAATAAATAAAATAAATAAATCGAAAGGAAGCTCAAAAACTAAATAAATTGTACATAGTTTATTTGACTATAGAACTACAGAAATCACTTTGTGATTGTACTATTATTTGTCTCTTACCATTCAAAACCTTGGCATGCACGAGTGAATAAATATTTTTTAAAAATATATAGCAGACTCAGTGAGAGAATTTTCTTTCACAACCTCTCTATACCAGAATTCCCTAATCTAATACATCTCTAAAAATCCAAGTTCATTATACATTAATATACCTAGTGTTGTGAGGCTAAGGAGAAGGTTTTAGGGGAGGGAGGTTGGAAGAAAGAAGAAAAGAACCAGAGGACTTATAAATGATCAGAACCAGGCATCTCTGTGGCAGATCAGTATTACTAGCTAATGAACAACAGCTGAATGGAAGCATGTAACCAACAAGATTGGGATTCCCCCAGAAGAGGCTGCTATAAGCATTGCTAAAGATGACTTTACTGATGAATTCATAGATAATGTCATCACTCAAATTAAAAACTAATTAGGGTAAAACAAAATGATGCACTGAAATTTTAGAGATGGCTGTTTTGAGGATGCTGTTTGCTGATAAAATATAAATGGTAACAACATCATGTGATTCCAGCATGATGTGATTTGGCCAAAAAAAAAAAAAAGCATTAGAACAAAAAAAAAAAAATAAAAAAAATCATATCAACACAATGACATGGGTCAGGTCTACATTTTAAAACTTTTGCTAATATAGTAATGTCAGTAAAAGTGCCTATTACATTGTTTTAAACAGTTTTATATAAAAAAAATCCCCCTTTGTATAGCTTTTGCCAGTAGTGTTTTTTTGTGGGCAATAGATATACTGGCAAAAGCAGTGTCTGTTCAAGGAGGATTTGCTGGCATAGCTTTTTCACATAGACACGGTCTTAGTAGAAATGACTAGACTAGAATTCAAGAACTGATGGAGTCCCGGGGTGGAGTTCTCCATTGTCACATCCTGACCAGGAGTTGATTTCTCTGCATTTTTTCTATTACTGCCCGGAAGGATGAAAACCTATGAGTGCTATGTAGTCAGAGAATTCAGAAGCTGGCAAAACCAGAGTTTTTATATTATTTGACAGTGAATAATGAAGTATTGTTTCTGGACTCCAAAATGTGAACATCTTGGCCTCCACAGGTGGGAAGATGATGAGTAATACGGATCCTCATTGGTAAAGAATTAGAGTGAGAGGAAAATGAGGATGGGGTGAAATTAGGACTGTATCAGGAAACATGATTAAATGAAAGCATAAGCATTTTAAGATTGCTGAAACTACAGCTGTCAGGCAAAAGGATAACTAAAACCATTACATAACATATAAAAATAATGAATTCACTATCCTTTTTCCAACAGCATTATTGACCCAGAGTTTAAAAGAGTACTGAAAGATGTATAATGTGTATTCCTAAAGTCTGAATAATTAGATTACACTTTGAGTGCCCTAGTTA